>NC_081180.1:194501-494501 GCF_029867415.1 Vicia villosa | reverse complement strand
ACATCATAATTGCTATTTGATATAATTTATTTTGATTTAAATTAGATAGAATCAAAAATAAATAAAACCAAAATCAAGATGGTGCACAAATGGGCCTGGAGGTTTCTTGTTATGTCATATTCATGTTTACACCCCCCCTAATTGGGCCTATTTAATCAAACATTAAAAATTGCTCCATTTAACTTTCACATTTTTTCCATAATAGCCTAACTTGTGACGACTATAGCGCCCTCGATTTTGACTCAAAAATGGATTTTCGGACTTCTTAGAAAGCTTAGGATTTCTTCTAAAAGATCCTTTTGGCCTCATCTCCACGTATGCTTCATTTTAAAAAAAGGTGACTTTTGATCGACTTTTTTTGAAAAGGATTTGTAATGTTTGATTTGTAACTCTCAAATGAAGCATTTTTGGACTCGGCTTGTGAGAGACAAGATTGTAGAGAATCCAATTTCCTTCAAAGTGAGCTTTGGATGGAAAATTTCTGATGTTCCATGTAGGAGTTATGGCTGGTTAAAGTTCAGTTGACTTTCTCCTATGAAAACCCTAATTTAGAAACTTTTGGAATTGTTGATTTCTAATCTTTCCTTGATGAACCATGATCAATTCTTGATCAAATGGTGAATGATACTTCATAATAAGGACGTTGACAAAAAATCAGGAGTTTTGACTGTACTTTGACCACAGTTGACTTTTAGGTCAAACTAGTCGACTTGTTGACTTTCCAAGCAATTGAGTGACCAATCTTTTGAGTTGAGGCCTAAGACTTGTCATGGAGGTAATGTGAGATATCATAGACCATACGGAATACCTTGGAGCCATTGATTCATTGATTTTCTCTCAGAACAACAAAACCCTAATTCTCTGATCTTTGTTTAGGAGAGTGTGTCTTGGAGCTTTATATCCTAATTTGAACTTGGGTAGGAGAAATAGTATGGGCAAATTTTGGGGTATGACAGTAAGCTTCCAAGAACCAACTTTAAGAGAGTTAATCTCCCCCCAAAACTAAGCCACCTTCCTCTCCACAACAATAACCTCTTTTTAATACTCTCCACCAACGGTTTCCACACATTCACCTTCCTAGGATTAATACCAATATGAATACCAAGAAAGGTGAATTCCTTCGGATCCAATCTACAAGCAAGGAAATTAGCCGCAACCGCCAAAAAGTTAGAATTAACATTACACCCAATAAGTTTACTCTTATTAAAGTTAATCCTAAGCCCCGAATCTAGCTCAAAAGCTCTTAGGACCGCTTTAATGGACCAAAGATGATTCCAACTACCATCTCCTACCAATAACGTATCATCCGCGAATTGAAGCACATCCACAAAACAATTGCTTTTCACTCTAACCCCCGCTTAATCCCCATTCTCCACCGCTTTGTTCACCAAAAGTTTTAACCCCTCCGCTACAATAACAAAGAGAAAGGGAGAAAGATGATCACCTTGCCTTAGCCCCTTTTCCACCACAAATTCTCTCGTTGGACTACCATTGACAAGAACCGACATCTTGCTCGAAAAAAATCATCGCCTCCATCCACTTCATGCAAACCTCCCCGAAACCCATTTTCTTCATCATAAACTTAAGATAATTCCAATTCACTTTATCATAAGACTTTTTGAAGTCCACTTTAAAAAGAAGACAATCCTTCTTCTCTTTAGAAACGAAATCCACAATCTCATTAGCCACTAGGACCCCGTCTAACAATTGTCTACCCGGGAAAAAAGTGCTTTGACTTTTGGAAATGATATAATGAAGCACCTTTTTAATCCTTCCCGCCAAAAGTTTAGACAAAATCTTGTAAATACACCCCACTAGGCAAATCGGCTTATAGTCGTCTAATCCTAAAGGATTAGAAACTTTCGGAATTAAAGTAATGAAGGAGGAAGTGATAGCTTTGGAAAAACTGCTCCCGAAATAAAATCCTTCAAAAAAGACCACCCTTTCTTCACAAAAAGAAGAGAAAAACCATCGGGACTCGGACTTTTCGACCCATCACAACTCCATACCGCTTCCCTAATCTCTTCCTCGATGAAAGGAACCTCGAGAGATATACTATCCACCGTACTAAGAGTTTTAAAAGACACTTCTTCCAACACCGGTCTAACTAGATAACTCTCCTCGAACTTCCTACCAAAATGATTCTTCACTTCATTCTTCACATCCTCCACCTTAGAAATTATAGCATTGTTAGAAACTATGGGACCGATGTGATTCCTCCTCCTTCTCTCTTTCATGGCTCTATGAAAGAATTTACTATTAGAATCCCCATCATTAAGCCACTTTAATCTCGCCTTTTGAATGAGCATGTTTTCCTTAATTTTGAGATTCAACCAAATTTTACTACTAGCATGTCTCTTTACAACTAACGCTTCGTCACTAACATCGTCCAACTCATCCACCTCATTGAGCTCTCAAACCCCCTCCTCCACCTCCAAATCATATATACCGAAAACCACTTTATTCCACCAATTGAGATTATCCTTAATCAACCGAAATTTCTCTTTTAAAACAAAATCCCCTCTCCCATAAACCTCCAAAGCCTCCCACTCTTTCTCCATAAAAGACAAAAAATCCTTGTTGTTAAACCACTCGTTATTGAATTTGAACGAATTGGGACCCCAATCCTCTTTATCAACCACAAGCCACACCGGACAATGATCCGAAATATCCCTCGACCCCACAAATTGACCCTCGATCCCCCACGAGGCTACTATTCCTTCATCCACCAAAAAAGGATCCAATCTACTCTTGGTTTTACCATCCCCACTATACCACGTGTATTTCTTGCCCTTACGAGGGACGTCTAAAAGGCCGCTTCCAACAATGAAATCATTGAAATCTCTCCACTCCGTATAAGATCTCAAAACGGATATACCCTTCCTTTCGCTACTCTTCTTAACCGCGTTAAAATCCCCCCTCAATAATCCATTTCCCATCGTTGAACTTATCTTTCAACTCCAAAAGCTTCCTCCATAACTCTCTTTTCAAAGCTAACGTGCACGCCGAGTAAACGTTCACAAAATAATACACTCCATCATTACATTTAACTTTAATCCCCAAGAAACCATCGCCTCGAAAACTATTTTCAACCACAAAAGATCTAGGATTCCACAAAATTAAAATACCTCCCGAAAAACCACTAGCCTCGGAGAAAGAAAACTCCAAGTCCTCCGTCCCCCAAAAACTTCTAGCCATCGCCTCAGAAATCTCCTTCGTTTTAGTTTCTTGAATAAAGAAAATGTCTGCCTTCCCCTTTCGAATAATAGATCTTACTCTTTTCCTCTTAATCTTACTTCCCTTCCCCTAATATTAAGAATTCCAACAATCATTTAGAACGTTTAGAATTTACATCCCTACACCAAATTTCTTCTTCGCCTCAACTTCCATCTCCTCAATTCTTACTATACAATCTAACCTCGAGTCCCCCGGAACAACTCCCAAATTAGAAATTGCTTTCCCCAACCTTTCACCCGAGTCAAGCCCAAAATTCCCTAAAATCCTCTTGTTACACCTTAGAATGTCTGAATCTGCCGAATAAACGACGTTGCTGCCCCCTCCCGAATTTGACTACTGAGACGGAACTGTAGCAACAACATCAACAACATCATCTTCTTTATATGTTGCCAAATGGCCCAACTCGAAACCATCACTACTAATGCCCCTCCTTTGATCAACCTCATCCCTCCTTCCTTCCTCCACAACTGTGAGAATACAAGGTTCAGAAACTCTCTCCGTTGCTGCCACTGTTTTAAACCTCTTCTTGAAACTAGCTACCCAATTTCTTCTTCTTTGATTTAAAAAAACAATGATTAGAACAAAGAATTCTTCGCTTTCTGTTCCTACTTCCCTTGATATGTAAAAGGAATTCAAGGGTCGGATGTAGTCAAAGACCATTTCAGTATATAAACATTTTGTCCAATATTACTTTAAGATAAGACATTTGTCTAAAGCACATAATTTCTCATCTTTGTAATTATAAGTCGAATAACATTACATACACCTGAATGTTGATCACTATTTCTCAACAATATTACATGAACATCAAATTTGAATCTTAACTCATGGGTTGGTATACCTGGAGAATTATTGATGTTAAGGAATTCAGGAGTATGAATATCATCAAGATTATTATTATCTCCACCAAGTGCACATGAACTATCAATACTTAAGTATATATTTTTTGTCTCATGGAATCAAAGTCATAATGTAATTGTTCCATGTATTTAAAATATCATTTGTATGTGCTAAAATTTCTCTATTCTCAAAAAATAAAGGATCATTGATGAATATGTACGATATCATGTATTTTTGATCGGTAAGTCATCTAGTATTTCAATTTCAATTTATCCATCATTATTTTCTTCAATATTCACCTCTCCAATTTTTGAAATCCAATTTGAGAGAATTACTGATGTTAAGAAATTCAGAAGTATAAATATCATCAAGACTATTATTATTTCCACCATGTGCACATGAACTATCAATACTTGAGCATAATTTTTTGTCTCATCAAATAAAAAGTCATAATGTAATTATTCAATGTATTTAGAATATCATCCGTAGGTGCTAGAATTTCTTTATTCTAAAAAAAATAGAGGATCATTTAATATGTACGATATCAAAATTTGAAGAATTATAGTGTGTTTGGATGAAGGATTTTAATGAGGTAATGTAATGTTTTGAGGGAATTTAAAATGATTTGCACAAATTTATTGTTTGGATATAAAAATGAAAGAATTGTTAAAATGATGGAAATTTATTGAGTATTTTATGTATGTTAAATTTAATCATTTTGAAATGACACAAAAAAACCAAAGAATTTGAAATTCCTTCATACTCCATAAAATGTATTAGTTACTATTATTTCTTCAAATTTTGCAAATTGGTCCTCATATTTTCCAAAATTACAAAATTGACCCTAATTTTTTTGAAAAATTGCAAGTTAGTCCTTAATAATTTTTAGAATTTACAATTTAGTCCTTCAAAATTTTAAAAATTACAATTTGGTCCCTATTTTTCAATTTTTTAATTTGATCCAAAAAAATTATATTTTATAAAAAATGACCAAAAACTCTAACAATGAATTACCTTAATACTCCATCCAAACAAAATAATTTAAAATGAATGGATTTCAATTGAATCATTTGAATTGCTTTGAATTTTAAATTTCTTTAAAATTTTCAATTACCTCATTCAAACACACTCTTAGCGTCATGTATCTTGATCAAGAAATGGTCTAATATTTCGATTTTAATATATCTATTATTATTTTGTTCAATATTTATTTCTCCAACTTTTGAAATTCAATTTAAGAACTACTATTTCAAGTCATTAACATCACAAGACGAAAATCTAGATTTGAGACTCGTATTGTTTTTCAATGTTATGACTCAAACTTTTTTTGAAAGGTGCTATGATGAATTAATGTATTCCTTTTGAAAAGATATGAAGAATTTTCCTAAAATCATCGCCTAAGACAAAACTTGATGGATTAGAAATGAGGGTCACAAAAATAAATTTCCAACCAGTGTTTTAAAAACCGGACCGGACCGGCCGGTCGGACCGGTCGAACCGGGAACCGGCCAGGTAACCGGTCTGGTTCAATAGCTGGATCGGGAATGTCATTGAACCGGTGTGAACCGGTCAAAACCGGTGTAAACCACTAAAACCGGGAAAACCGGCGGTTTTTGTGAACCGGTGGTTTAAATGCATTTTTTTATTTTAAAAAATTAAAATAATGTCATTTTGACTATTTTAATTAAAAATTAAAATAAAAAATAAAATAAAAAAATAAAAAAATGATCGTAGATGCGGTTGATTTTGTTACAGGTGATTTTGATATCGAAGAAGGAGATCCCAACATTGAAACAATTTTTCTTTTATTGAAATTAAATTTAGTAGACAATGGAATTATTTTGTTATAAATTATTCAATTAAATTATGTTGCAATTAAACTTTTGTTTATATTTTATAATTATGTCCTATTTGATTGTGTGTGATACCTATGTGTAAAATTTGAATTTAAATTATGAACTTGTGAATTTTTAATAATATGATGTTTTCAAAAAATTTAAGTACTAGTTATATTTTGTAGGGACTAAATCATCCGGTTCGACATATTTTATACTTATATAATTTTGTTATAACGACCGGTCTATTCAACCGAGTTGTCCGGTTTAACCCGGTTTAGTCATGCGGTTCGACCAGTGACCCAGTGGTTTGACCAATAAACCAGTGACCCAGTACCCTCACCGGTTTGATGTCCGGTCCGGTTTTTAAAACATTGTTTCCAACAGTAAAAATTAAACCGTATGTATAAAAATTATTCTTATTCTAGTGGTTCGCCGTGCCGTCAAGCAAACAGATTCGCCTTTCCGCCGTGTCTATCCAAGGTATATGATTATCGTTCCAATTTCTTGTTCCCCTTTCTATCTATTAGGTTAGCAACATGTTTTTCTTGTTAATCCATTCTTAACCTTAAGATTCAAGTTGATTTTAAACCTTATATATTTTGGACAGTTATTCCACAATGGCAAATTTCGGTGGTAAAGACATGTATCAAGACCTTTTCAAACCATCTTCTGCGTCAGATTTACGTTTGAAACTTGAAACCCTAAGAAATATACCTCGATGTTTAGGTATTGATTTTGAAACCCTAGAACCTAGAACTCGGCGTCGTTATGGATATGAATGCGACGAGTTTGATTTACCTAATGATATTGACATATTGAAACCTAAAAAACCCAAAATAGAAGAGGCTCAAGTCATCACGACATCACCACAGAAGCTAGAAAGAGCTGAGATTGATCGGATTAACGCTGAAATTAGAGAGGAGTGCTACTATTTTGGTGAAGATGCCTTACGGATGGCAGTAAAATTTATCATCTTACTTTTACTTGTGCTTTCACTTGATTTCAGAGACATTATATACTGTTTCTTTGTTGCTAACTTTATGTTTTTTCTTTTTGGGTCTTAGGGACTTTTTCCAGAGGATCCGGCAGAGGATCCGGAACCGGCAGAGGATCCGGAAACGGCAGAGGATCCGGAACCGGCAGAGGGACCGGAAGAGGAACCGGATTGCTCCAAATAGAGCTTTTCTAACACATGAGACTTTCAAGTAGTGGAAGCAATGGCATAAATAATCCATGTAATTGAATCTATTTTTAACAAATTCCGAACTGATATGTTTGTTATCATCCACTATTATTACTTTTTATTCTGTCTCTGTAAACCCTAATATTAATCTAAACTCGTGTGGGGGAGATTTGCATATAGGAAAAAAAAACTATTTCACCAGATTTAATCTTTGCTACTATGATTGATGATATTTCTCTTTCAATGCATAATAAAATCCAGCTGATTGTGATTAATGCATCGGTTCTATTTACTATTGGGAGAATTTTTCCTAGAATAAAATACTATTGACAACCTAATAAAATTCTGTTTGGTCTTGGGCAGGGCAAGATTTTGTTTCTTTCATTTCATCACATGGTAAATAAATGAGATTACACTCTTTTCTTTGACACAATGAGATTACACTCTTTTCTTTTACACAATGAGATTGCACTCTTAACCGTCTATAAGTAGACTTGCTGAAAAATTGCTTGCTGAAAATTTATTGTCTGATGCCTAGTTGTTTCTAGAGTTTCCCGCTCCATGACCTATTTCCCCTTCTGTAAACTCGGTTTTTCGACGCGAACTGACTCCTTGCTCTTTCTTTTTTTTTTTTTATATTTTTGCAAGAGTCGCCACCGACTTTTATTTTATCCAAATATATTAGGAAAGGCATAAAAGAACAGAAAAAGACCTTTTGACAGATTTTGGGTTCGGGGGATTGGTTATACAAAGGGAAGGTTTTAAGCACCCTTTGTATCCATGGTTATCCATGGGCTCTTAGTTTTGCTTAGATCACTTTTGCTCTTGTTTGATTTTTAAAATAAGCTCGGCAAGACATTAAGCCTTGTGCCTACATACCTCCTCAGTGCAATGGAGAAGTCAGAGCTAATGTAGTTCCGCTTAAAAGGGAAAACGGTTTTTTTAAAAGGAATAAACACTTTATCGTCGTCGGATAGAAATACTCAGCCATTGATCTTGATCATGAGAACAAATAGATTCTTTGCATCACAAATGAAAGAAGAGCTCCAACTCGGATGAAAATCAACGAGTATGACACTATCTCTCTCACGTGGAAAAGATTCCATTATATCTATCAATCTCAAAATCGTGGGGTATCACAACTCACTACAACATTTAATCGTGTCTAAATTTTGAAAGAAAAGCCACTAAGGGCAAAAGGTATTTTATAAGAAAAGATTTTTAAAAGAGGTTTTACAAACATAAGAAGATTTTGGAAAAAGGGAGAAGATTTTGAAAATTTAAGAAGTGGGAGGAGATGAAGAGGCTATCCTAGTGCTTAAAATAAAAGTTTAAGGAGAGAATGATCTGACCAAAATAAGAAACCAACAGTTGACCGACGCATTACCACTTGGGGATCCAGATGAACTTATTATCTTTAGCACCACTTTGCATTAATCACATTAAAATTCTGATGAAAATCGGGCAGAGTAACGGCTGTTTTTCGGGTAAAATCCTTATCTCAATGCCTCGGAATTAACCATCAAGGACTTTCAAGGAAATACCTGCATACACAAACAGACAACAATCCAATGCCAGACAGACAGAACAACCATAGAGTAATAACATAATAGGGGTCCAGAGGCACTAAGTCCATAAGTCCGAATCTCCAAAATGCTAGGGATAGTAACCAGTAGTCCAAGAGAGAACTTTAAGCGTTTTTTAGATTTTTGTTGTTTATTAGTGTTTTAGCATAAAAGTAAAGTATGGTCCAAGTGGACAAAAAGAAAATAGCAGAAATATAAACATAGCGTCCAAATGGACAAAGAGAAAATAGCGGAATATAAACGTCCAAATGGACAAAGAGAAAATAGCGGAATCATAAATAATATGTCCAAATGGACAAAGAGAAAATAGCGGAAACATAAATAATATGTCCAAATGAACAAAGAAAAAATAGAGGAAATATAAATAATATGTCCAAATGGACAAAGAAAAAATAGCGGAAATATAAATAATATGTCCAAATGGACAAAGAAAAAATAGCAGAAATATAAATAATATGTCCAAATGGACAAAGAGAAAAAAATAGCGGAAATATAAATAATATGTCCAAATGGACAAAGAAAAAATAGCAGAAATATAAATAGTATGTCCAAATGGACAAAGAGAAAAAAAAAACAGAAACATAAATAATATGAATGATAAAATAAAGTATAAAGCAAGAAATATAAAGAACAATATAATAAAATGCGGAAATTAAAGTTAATTGTTAGTATGTTAGCACGCGAATCATCTTGAAGCTAGTCAAGTATATCCACGATGTTAGTGAAGATCGATGGTGAGTGAATGATGATCTCGGATTTAAAGTTAATGAAAATTTATCAGAAGCTTGATAGAATCATAGCGACTACACGATAAATTTCCAAAAGTCTTAAATCAACTGCATACAATCTCTGCCATATTTGATCTTTTATTCTGATTCGGGACAAAGGAAAAAGATAAGAAATAATATCAAATAATATACAAAAATAAATATAAAAAAAAAAATTAAACTTAATTCATTCTTTTTTGTGATTTTTCATGAAAAGATAAAATAATTAGAAACACAAACTTAAATATGCATCATATATATATTTGTTGTTTTAACAAGAATAAAAAAAACACACTTATAAACATATGAAAATATTAAAAGAAAACTTTTAATCTTAAAAAACATATTTTTTTTTTGTCATTTTTTTTAATAAGGGTTAGAAAATAAAACTAAATAAAATACTAAGTCTTTTATGAAAAATTCTTTTAAAGAAAATTAAAGAGATAGTTAAAAAACTAGTAATGGGCCAAGGAGGTGCTGAAAATTGGATGGGGGTGCAAGCCATTTTAGAAGCTGAATAAAAAAGGCATTGGGCCGGACCGGGTCGGGTCAGGATGACCCGGATCCGCCTTCCTCTTAATGCAAGCTGGGTTTTGAGAAAACCCTAAAAACCAAACATAGAGGCAGCAGCGCCTCTTTCCCTTTCTTTTCCCATTTTTTACGCTTCTGAACAGAAAAACAAAAGGAGAACAAAAGACCAAATTCTCAGCTCTCTCTTGCTTTACCTCTTTCAATCTCACGCAGAAGAAGAAAAAAAAGAACAAGAACAACTTCTTCATTTTCTCTCAATTTCGCCCATGGTGAACAACAACAAAAACGAAACTTCTTAAATTCGTGGTGTTCTCTTATTCTTTTGCTCTTGCGGTTTTCTCTTTCTCTCGTGGTCTCTTAATAAACAATACGGTGGTGGAAGTTATGAAGGTGTGGTGGAGACCACGGAGGCCATGGAAGTATACGGAGGAGCTTGCCGGAAATCATAGGAACCACCTTTCAATCTGTAACCCAATTTCACTCACAAACAGAAGTGAAAACTCAGGTATGTTTCTCTTAATTTCGTTTTCACTTTTAATTAACAGTATAGCAACAAAAACTTCTCACTCTTCTCTTCTCAAAAATCAAACAAAATTTCACCGAATGGAACAGAGGCGTTATGCAAAAGGGTTTATCGGAAGCAATGATGAAAGCGCTGAAGCTGCGTCGTGAATGGACGTTGTTGTTGTGAGCGCTGATGTTGTTGTGTTCGGTGATGAGCTGCGGTTGGATCGGATGAAGGCATGAATCGCGGCTGTTTGTGAAAGATTATAGAAATCGATTTCAGTTTTGTGATTTATTTGGAGGATTGATTTTATGTTGATGAATGTTTGAAGAAGGTTATGGAAGGTTGTAAATGAAGGTGATATGAGGTTAGTGAAAGGTATTTATGGTTCTGAGTTTTCGTGAAATTTTTTATAAGTTTATGGAATTGAAACTTTGACGGTGAGTTTTGGTTTGAGTTGTTTTTGTGAATGATTTTGCAGGTTCTATGGAGAGAAGGATGAATGTTTGGTGAATGAAAGTTTACTGAAGATGAAGTAAGTTGGTAGGTGATGAAGGTGAATTGGAGGATGGGTTTTGATGCAAGTTTTGGATCGGTTTCAGCTTGAAGAGAATTTGGAGGAGAATCTCTGGTTTAATTTTGACATCATAACATTGTGATTTTTCTCCTCCCTTTTTTCAGTGTGATTGAAGCTGTATTTATAGGTGAGATGAGAGTGAGGGCATAATAGAGATTTGAGTGAGGATAAGAGGATAAAAATTGTTAGAAGATGCTGATTTTGTGAGATCATGAGAATATTCACAAAATCCGTGAAGAATGATGAGCTCGAGATAGTGAGCAAAAACGTGACTCAAAAACTCTGCAAAATATTTTTCTTCCCTGTTTTTTTTCTTCCGTAAACCGTAATGAATTTGTATGGTGAGTCCCCATTTTCTTCTTCTTGATTTCATCTCCTGGACCACACAAAATGGGCTCATCTTGGCTTGGACCTTAAAACAAATGATAATGGGCTTTCAACTAAATTGAACTAAAATGGACCCCTTGCTTTATTTGCACCACCTACTAAAATAAAACATAAAGCAAACAATAATAGAAAAACTTGATTATAATTTTAATAAGAAATCAATCTAAAACAAGATTTAATCTCCATTAAAATTACAAATCAAAGATGGTTAGTACAAAATGAACATAAAATCGCACAAGATGCATAAATGAAAGTAAACATGAATATATATTTTTTGATGATTTTAAGATGAAATGCAAACGGATACATAGAATGCGGGTAAAAAATTGGGGTGCAACACCTTCCTCATCCAGGAGCTTTTCTTCATAAATGATATAGGGATATGTCTTATTTGTCGTTGTCCTTTAAGCCAAAGGCTCCCCCAAGCCCCCAACTTTTTCTAGAACATGAAGTCCAACCACGACCCCTTATTGAACATCCAAAAATTTATAGACATCACCCATCGCTACTACCACATTGGTGAAGTGATCATTGTATTCACGTACAATTTGATTCTTTCTTTAAAGAACCCTGCTAAGCACGACCGTGGTTATGGGTTATAAACTAAGCAACAAATTATTCCCTGGTATCACATGTTGCAGGTTCTCTTCAATTTTGAACAACCTCGCTACTAAGAATTAAGAATTATACTGGTGCACTAGATTATAGAAGTTGTTTAGTAGGTCAGTGGCTCCCTACAATTCAAGATTGGTCTGTAGCAGTTGAAGGCTAAGGAGAATTTCATGTCTAACATGCGATAACAAAGGTTGATGCAATTATTCGCCTTAGTCAATTTGTTATGCAAACCCAAAGAATGGGAGGTCCTGAAATGCTCCTTAATAACTTTTAGTGGAGCAAGATCTTATTGCACAAAGTTAAAAGGAGACGCCACCCGAACTAAATTGTCTTATACCTAAGGAGAAGGGGGAGGATGAGGCCTAGCAGTTGCAGTGATAGCTTGTCGTTGAACGACATATCGAATGACTATGGATGCCACCATGATTAATAAATCTGAGGATGGATTTATTGATACTAGAGGTTGAAACTTCAAGAAAGAAGATTATGAAATGAAGATCTTAATGTTTATAAAGAAGATTTGAATTTCTGGATGGAAGAAGTCTGAACATGGAAATTTGCAGAAATGAGATATCGATTCTCACATAGACCCATTTTTTCTCTTATATAATGGGAGTGGTTAAAACCATATACAATGAGTGCAACGTGTAATGCGATATCCCTTCGATTAATTTGAATGGTGGGTGATGCCTTAAGGGACAAAATTATCTATTTTAGGTAAGAATAAGAAACTTTGTCCATGTAACACCCGGATTTTAATTATTTATTTAATTAAATTGTATAAGGAAATTATTTATTGGAATTAGTCGAAGTTAGAATTATTGGCATTATTATAAGAGGCGTAATTGGAATTATACGTTGTGTTGGGCGGTTAAATTAATGATCGAGAAATTAGTCGGTTTAATCGAAGAATAATATTAGAGATAATATTACTATAATGGACTATTATTAATTTAAGTTGATTTAAGCCATAGAGAATGATATTGAATATGTTGAGTTGGTGGTTCGGACGATTTATTTTATAGTCGGTAGTTAGTCAATTTGGTGGAGAGAAATAATAATAGAATTAATATTATGGATTATGAGAGTGTTTTATTTAAGTGGGCTTAGACGTTGCGTTGGTGATAGTAATCATGGGGGTGTTAATTAGTAAGCCCAAATGAAGATTATAATAATAATAATAATTATAATAAAATAAAGGAAATAAGAAGAGAAGTTAGGTGTCAGTAGACGGGGAGAAAGAAGAAAAGTTGGCGAAAGAGGAGACACGGAAGAACTGCCGTCAGAACCGCGTCGAAAGAGTCGATCGTTGATCTTCGAGGAAATTTGGGAAAAGGCTTGCACTCAATCGGATATTATAGACGATCTTCATATACAAGGTAAGGGTGGGGTTCAATATCTATAACCGGGTATATGATAGACCGTATGTGGCTTGAGTTGTATAAATTGTACCATGAAATTATTTGTTGTCTCTGTGATAATTGATCCGGTGAAAATTGGTTTTGTTAATAAATTTGTATGAAAAATTATCCTGTGTTGATGTTGGTATAGTATTTATGTTGGTGTGATTACATGTTGTGTTGGTATGGGGTTAAGAATTATCTCTGTTAAATTATAAGAGTATATGAAAATTGATGGAAAACTTACGGTGAACTTTGTGTTGAAATTAGAACTGAACAAAAGTTGTTGTGGGGAAAAATACTGTGCCGAGGGACACAAATATGTGTGTCGTGGGCACACCCCTTAAATTATATGTGCCGAGTGGCACAAGGCTAGTGTGCCGAGAGGAACAACAAACATGTACTGAAGGGCACCGTTTAAAACGTGCGAGTGGCACCTTGAATTCACGTTGATGAATTGATTTTGATATACATATTGGTATTGTATCATTACTATATAGCATTACTTTTCATTCATGATGGATTCATATACTGTGGCGTGAAATTCTTATTTCTATTGGCTTCATGTAGCGTTAGATTCCTATGTACAGTAGCTAGCATCAAATTAAGATCATCCAATTTGAATGTTACAAGTTGGTAACATATAATAATAATAATAATAATAATAATAATAATAATAATAATAATAATAATAATAATAATAATAATAATAATAATATTTGGGAGATTTGAGTTAGAGATAAGAGTTAATTTAAATTAATTTTCAATCCTGTTAGAGTTGTCAATAGGGTTGTTAGAGTTGTCAATATGATTGTTAGAGTTGCCTTCGAATTGTTTAGAGTTAAATTTGATAAGTTGTAAAGATTAAAATTGAAGATATTTGACCTTTTAGAGTTGTTTTATTATTACTTGAGTCAGGCCATTAGCCAATTAGGTTCATAAGAGTTACCCTTATAGGTAAGAGTTGTCAGTAGAGTATTTGTGGGCACTTTAGAATTGTAGGGATTATTGTAGAGTTGTTTAGAGTTCCTTAGAAACTCTGTCGAGTTATAATTATATAGGGTTAAATAAGTTTTTGGTCCCTATAAATATTGCAGTTTCATTTTTAGTCCCTCTTGGCGTTTTGGCAACGGTTTTAGCTAGTTTTGGCAATGATTTTTTTTGCAAAAACCGTTGCATAAAGGCAGGGAGGGACTAAAAATGAAAACTGCAATATTTATAGGGACCAAAAACTTATTTAACCCAATTATATATCGTTATAACTTTTTACAAGTTAATAATATAGAATAAATTACTAAAAATGTTTGTAGAGATGTTTTGAACTTATAAAAATGTGGATTTGTAGGTGAAGTGGAACTATGATGATTTGTCCCGGTTTATGGACATTATTAAGTTGTAGGCATTATAACCCATGTTTATTAAATTGAATTGTTGTTTTATATGTTGTTATTGTTGAGTTGTTGTTATTATAACTTGTTGATACGTCGATGAAGTCGTAGGCCTATGGCCGATGTTGAATAAGTTGAATCGTCCCGAATTATGGACATGTTTAAGTTGTAGGTCGAATAACCAGTGTTGAGTTAAGTTGATGCAATTGGTGCATGTCTAGGTTGTTGTTGTTGTTGTATGTGATGTTGTTGTTGCATTGTTGTGTATTTGTTGTTGAAGTTGAGCTCGCATGGCATACATTGCATGATTAAGTTGGCTTTGATGGCACCACGTTGAAAGTTGAAGGCTTATGCCTTGGCCTTAATGGCACCACGTTGAAGGCTTATGCCTTGTTAATGCCTCAATAAACTGGCATATGTTTAAGTTGGGAGTTCTGCTCCAAATGGTACCACATGCATGTGCATAGTTGTGTTACATTTTTGAGTCGTTGTGAAGTTGCTGTTGTTATAAATTGCTGTTGATATAAGTTGTGTCGGTTTGAGTTGCGAAATAGTTATTATAATTATTGTGATGATTGTTGTGGCTGATGGTTGTTATAACTGTTGTTACTACTTGTTAATATAATTGTTGTTATAACCGCTGTTGATAGTTGTTATTATAAATGTTGGTTGAAAGTTGTGAGATGGTAATATTTATATGATTTGATCTAATATACTGTTTATCATACACTTGCTTATAGTTGTTGATATCTCACCCCTTCTGAATGATGTTTCCCTACCATGGGAAATTGACAGGTACTCAAGATAGCGGTGGAAGTTTGAAGTGATTTTATGAAGCATTTAGTTGTTGTTAGTCGTGTTGGTGTCTTGCTCTGATACGTAGCACTCGGGATGAGATTATGATTGTATTTGTTGTTCTCTTGTTGTTGTACTATTATTATAGCTGTTGAAATCCAAGTTGAATAATAAGAATTAACTACTGTTGTTTTAAGCTGTTTTTAAGTTGAATAAAAGTTGACGAATAAAGTTGTGAATGAATTATAATTTTAAAGTTGTAGATGCCGAATGCTATGTATCAAAGATAAATGAAATACATGACGTTTGTTGTTTTATGTTGAAAAGTGACATCCTGTTTTATTGATTGAAATTTTTATACTCTGATTTTATTATAATTACCGGGTAGAAAATGGGGGTGTTACAGTCCACACTTTCGCTTCCTTTGTTTTGCCTCTAAACCTTTGGCTTTGGACATTGTGGAGGGTCCATAAGACTAGTTAAAATTAGAGAAAATCATACAATAAAAAAATCATACAATAGAAAAAAGCAAGATGAGTACTTTAGCAAGTTTGCCACTTGGCACTCTCTCATGCATTCTTCTATTTATATTTTTCTATAAATGGAAAGTTTCTTATAATATCTTATTATTATTTTTATATTATTTAATTAATTAAAATATTAATTAATCTATTAAATATTTTAGTTTATTGTGGCCCATGACATAAATTATTTCTGTTTGGCCATTTGGAGAATTTCAACAGACACACTCCCTTTTACTCTTCCCGAAACTTTCTTATAGAACTTTGAACGCTTCACATTCCTACCTTGGTTTCTCAAACACAACACCACAAGAATCCAAAAGTCTTTTTCTTCATCTTCTTCGTTAAAGAATCCAAAAGTCCTTTGAACGTCGAAGAAGCAAACTCTAGAGTTCGTTTCCTCATAACCCTTTTCCATCTTTTCTCCCTGATTCATCTGTCATTTGGGATCGTTACTCATGTAAATCATTCGACTGTCTTAACCGTCAAAACCCTAATCTCAAATTCCAACCCTCTCACGAAACTTCCAAGTTTATTCCTACACTTCCGACTTGGATCGACGTCGGTGGAGGTACATGATCGTTCACTCTAGCGATGAAGCTCTAGAATGTTACTGTGTTGACAACCACCATGAACGTTGTGGCGCCTTACAGTGAGGCTGTTGCATTGAGGGGACTTGTGACACTTCATGTGCCATTGCAGCAGAGGTTGCCGATTTTTTATGGTGTTGTGGACATTGTTCGGTGTGGGCGTGGGTGAATAGGTGGATTCCAGTGACGATGTTGGAGAAAAAAAAACTATTTCACTAGATTTAATCTTTACTATTATGATTCATGATATTTTTCTTTCAATGCATATAAGTTCCAGCTGATTGTGAATAATGCATAGGTTCTACTTACTATTGCGGATATTTTTTCATAGAACAAAACACTATTGACAACCTAATAAAATTCTGTTTGGTCTTGGGCAGGGCAAGGTTTTGTTTCTATCATTTCATCATCACATGGTAAATAAATGAGATTACACTCTTTTCTTTGACACAATGAGATTACTCTCTTTTCTTTGACACAATGTGATTGCACTCTTAACAGTCTATAAGTAGACTTGCTGAAAAATTTCTTGCTAAAAATTTATTGTCTGATGCCTAGTTGTGTCTAGTGTTTCCCGCTCCATGACCTATTTCCCCTTCCTCATCCAGAAGCTTTTCTTCATAAATAATAGAGACATGTCTTATTTGTTGTTGTCCTTTAAGCCAAAGGCTAGCTCCCTCAAGCCCCAACTTTTCTTAGAACATGAAGTCCAACCACAACCCCTTATTGAACATCCAAAAATTTATCGGCATCACCCATCGCTACTGCCACTTTGGTGAAGTGATCATTGTATTCACGTACAATTTGATTCTTTCTTTAAACAACTCTGCTAAGCACCACCGTGGTCATGGGTTATAAACTAAGCAACAAATTATTCCTTGGTATCACATGTTGCAGGTTCTCTTCAATTTTGAACAACCTCACTACTAAGAATTAAGAATTATACTGGTGCACTAGATTATATAAGTTGTTCAATAGGTCAGTGGCTCCCTACAATTCAAGATTGGCTTGTAGCAGCTGAAGGCTAAGGAGAATTTCCTGTCTTACATGCGATAACAGCGGTTGATGCAATTATTCGCCTTAGTCAATTTGCTATGCAGACCTGAAGAATGGGAGATCCTAAAATGCTCCTTGATTAACTCTTAGTGGAGCAAGATCTTATTGCATAAGGTTAAAAGGAGACGCCACCAGAACTAAATTGTCTTATACTTGAGGAGAAGGGGGATGAGGCCTAGCAGTTGCAATGATAGCTTGTCGTTAAACGAGATATCGAATGACTTTGGATGCCACCATGATTAATAAATCTGAGAATGGATTTATTGATAATAGAGGTTGAAACTTCAAGAAAGAAGATTATGAAACGAAGATCTGAATGTTTATAAACAAGATTTGAATTTTTGGATGGAAGAAATCTAAACATGGAAATTTGCAGAAATTTTTGGATGCAACATGTAATGCGATATCCCTTCGATTAATTTGAACGGTGGGTGATGCCTTAAGGGATAAAATTATCTATTTTAGGTAAGAATAAGAAACTTTGTCCACACTTTCGCTTCCTTTGTTTTGCCTCTAAACCTTTGGCTTTGGACATTGCGGAGGGTCCATAAGACTAGTTAAAATTAGAGAAAATCATACAATAGAAAAATCATACAATAGTGTTGAAAGAGTATTGTGGTGTACTTTTCGTTTATATCGTATCCACAGGGATTATTGCGATATTACCGCCGTTCTATAGCCTATTTTGTCTTGAGTTAATGTTACTTTAGTTTTAGGTTTGCAAAAGGTCATTCAATCACTTTAGTAGCAAAGAGTAAATTAATGAAGGTTCTAAGTTAAAGAAAATGCATCAAGATTCGATTTCATCGACCTAAGTTTGTATGTTTCCTTATAAATATATGCTTATGAACTTGCTAACGATCAATATAATTACGTATCGACACCTATATCGTCCGTGTCCGCAACGATATAGCTAGATTTACCGTATTGTTTAACCGACGATTTCTCCACCGTTTAAACAATACAAATAACGTTTTAAAAACCGATACTTAGTAAACATCAAACTCTAAATCCATGTCTGCAACTTA
This sequence comes from Vicia villosa, assembly GCF_029867415.1. Lineage (NCBI taxonomy): Eukaryota > Viridiplantae > Streptophyta > Magnoliopsida > Fabales > Fabaceae > Vicia > Vicia villosa. The sequence continues at coordinate 475,657 of NC_081180.1, read as the reverse complement.
TAGTTTGAAAGATGATGAGTTAGGTCTAGATACAAACATTGATGTCTCAAACATTTATACCAAAGAAAAAGCTTTAATAAACAAACTAAACCATCTATATTGATCATCACTTGTTCATACACATATATTCACAAGAAAAACATACAAAAGGCTAGGAAGATTACATCTTATCTTGATACAAAAGGGATTTAGCTATCCATGAGAATGGTAGCTTGCACAAGAAGGAAAGGATGAAGATCAACAAGCATCAAAGGCGATTAATCGACGATCAAGGCTTCCAATCTTCAACTCTATGTTTGCTACAGTGTATTATGCTCTTGTTTCTCTCTAAAATATCTCTACATACATAAAAAATGATCTGGCCCATAAACAAATAAACAAAGTTTCGCAGACCGCGCTTAGCGCGGTGCAGCCCGCTAAGCGCGCTATCAAAAATTGCTTAAACCGCCCAACCGCGCTAAGCGGGCTTCAGACCTCGCTTAGCGCGGAACTCTCTGCCAGAACTTCCTTCTTCTCTTCAAAAGCGCGCTTAGCGGGCTCAACCTCGCTTAGCGCGCTACCTCTTTTCAGCAATCTTTGGCTTTGGTCTTGGAACATCTTCAAAGTGCTTTTTCCATGGTCCAAGCTTCCAATTATCTATAAAAACTACAAAATCCAACATAGATTGCAAAGATAAGAACTATTCAACAATAATATAAATATAAGAATAAATATATACCAAATGACAATAAAATACCACTATTAACCACAAAAAGACTTGAGAGTTACCAAAAATTACTTAAGATATTTACCCAAATTGGTAACTAACAACTCTCCCCAACTTAAACCTTTGTTTGTCCTCAAACAAAACAAATACAACCAAGAAATCACAAGCTAAGACAAAAACAATTGGGTGGTTCAAATTCCATAAGTACACAAGTAACATTTCACCCTTGCTAAAATAATACCATGATTGAGATACTAATACTAAATACACCTTTGATGTAAACAGTTCCTAAAACAAAATAAGTTCAAAATTGAATCACAACCTACACACTTCTCTAGTAAGAGACAAAATTGAGGACCTAACACTCACACAACAATGTCGCCAACATCCAGAATTAATTATGCATTCATCTACACAACATTTATATAAAAAGCGTAAAAGCAAGAATCACAAAGACTTTAGGGTTGTATCTTGGCTTGGTTAACAAGGAAGTGTCATTTCTCAAGGCCATTGAAACGAAAGGGTCAATTCCTAAGAGAGCATTCAAATCAAGATTATATCCACACATCCTTATCAACCGATCACACAATTTTATTGCTCAAGAGTTCATCTTTTTAATTTAAAGGAAACTAGCTATATACAAAGCTCTTTTCTTTTTCTTTTTCTTTTTCTTTTTCTTTTTTTTTTTCTTTTTCTCTTTCTCTCTCGAGCAATCACTTATTTTCTTCTCATCACCAATACAACCAAAAATTTTTATTCTCCCCAACTTGAATATTACCACCACATAATCACGAATGCTCTCTATTCTAAGGCGAAAAGGAATCATTCCTAACCACATTTCATGGTACTCTTCAAGGTTAAAAGAAAGTCATCAAGATTCAGATCAAAAATCGGCAAATATAAACAAGGAAATGATACCGATTGAATCTTGGCAAAAAGGCTCAAAGTGGTTATCAAATGCTCACACACTCACCGGGTAGGTTATATATGGTAGAGAAGTTATACTCGAAATGCGAAACAAAATGCTTTGATCACTTTCATGCTTTACACAATTAAATAAAACCGCAAGATTAAACATAATAAACACGAGTTAAACGCACATTGTTGGTAACCACAAAATAATATATATATGTACAATGGAAAGGCTCCTCACACTAGTTTTAGAGCTAAAATGATTCATTATTGAACTATATTTGTTAAAGAAAATATGACATCTAATTTGTACAATTACAAGTATCTACTTCATGGCATATTAAAGAAACGATAAAAATGTACCTTGTACGTACTAATTTCACATTATATCATCACCGCCCCAATTGGATGTAAAACTTGCTCCCTCCAGGAAACACTTTCACAAGGACAATCAAAAATTAAAAGAAAACAATTGCATATGTTCATAGAAATAAAAACAATTAAACTAAAAACTTAATAATTTAGAACAAACACCAAAAGGTGTCACAATATCCAAAAAGGCATAGCAATGCCTAAGGTTCAAAATACCTCATCCTATACAAGGATGGAACAAAACATAACAAAGCTAATAAAATAAAAAAAACTAGTACTAAATATACTATAGCACTAAACATAAAATATAAAACTACTCATCCTCATCCTGATGATCTTCTTCCACATTCTCATCCTCACCACCTTCCTCCTCCTCAGGAAATGGACTGACCTCAGGCCAATCAGCATAATCCACCAAGTCTTGGCGAGAACTCCACGGATGAGCCACATGGGGCTCCATCATCTGCAACCTCAGCTGAGACATAGAATCATGCAAAAACATGAATGCTCTCTGATGAGCCATATGAAATGCCAAGTTCTCCTCTCTATCAGGATTACTACGGCGACGAGCAGGGCGAGCAGCAGCAACAGGAACAGCAGTCAACCTGGATAAACAATAACGCTCAATAAAAATGTCATCAATAAAAGTGTCAATAGACACAAGCCCCTCAGAAGGAATCTGCACTCTTGCTTTCTTGCACAGATTCATGATCAAACCAGGAAAAATCAGCTTGCATGGAGCACGATCACCATGCCGAGTTCCACTCAAAGCAACCCTCTTCAGCTCATTCGCAATAATGCGAGTAATATCAATCGGCTCATGCTCAATCATACGAGCAACCAGTGCAGCAGACTCAGCAGGTAAAGAGGAAGTGTGACTCCTAGGCCTTAAATTATGAAGGACCACAGACATGAGAATCTGAGCATTAGTAGACAACGACTTCCTAGAGAATTTCTGGGGCTGTTGTGAAGGATTAAGATCATAAGACTGCCCCCTCGCACACAAGACCTCCCTCAGATGCTCCCAATCAAAATTACCCCTTGCTAATTGCACATGATACCCACACAGCTCACCATCCTCAAAAGGTAATTGAGTTCCAAGAAACTCACGGATAGCCTGACGAGAAAAATCAATTTCCTTACCACGCACCCAAGTTTTGAACTCAAAGGGAACACCTTCAACCGGAAATTCTTCATTTGGAACGGCATTAGCATAGAACTCTCTTACAATCTCCAAATGAAACTTAGGTGCAGGCTCACAAAGCTTAAGCCAACCATACTCCTCAATGGTGTTATGACACCACCCATAGGTTCCCTCAGGATTGATTCTCACAATTCGCTCAGGCCACCATGTCCTAACCTCTAACTTCTTGTACCTCTCCTCTTGGACATGACTCTTAAAACGGTTTTGATTAAACGGAATAGCCCTAGGTGCTTGAGAAGAACTGCCACCTTCGGTTCCGGTCTTTCTTTTCTTAGAGCCTAGGAATTTCGGTCCCATCTGAAATGATTAAGGAAATAGCAACACAAAAACAAATATGTTAACACAATACATAACAAAAATAAACAGCCCTAGTAAGAATTAAAGCACAAGATCACTCCCCCTGCATCAAACAAAAACAGGGAGAAGAGGGGATTTTTCTGAAATCCCCAGACCGCGCTAAGCGCGCCTACCGCGCTAAGCGGGCTCTGCGATTTGCAGAAAAAATCCCCTGCGAACCAGGGTTTCATCCATGCATTTTCAGCACCCAAAATCAATTCTAAACAAGCACAAGGCACTGGAAATCAGATTAAATTACTAAGATTTCAAAACAACAACCCTAACCACATTCTATTCCTAAAATTAAATCTAAACCTTAATATATATATAAACAAGCATAAGAGAAAAGAAATAATAAGAAGAAATAACAAGAAGAAGAAAAAGATTACCTTGGAGATGATGAAGAAAGAGCAAGGACTTGATTAATTAGCACAAGGAAAAGGAAAGCAAAGAAAGGAAGAAGTTTAGGAGAAGAAATTGGGAGAAATGAGGTAACAAAACCTCAAAACCCTACTTCCCTCACCCAAAATTCGTGCTGGGCCGGTTCAAAGACTAAGGGCCCAAAAATGAAAAATATTTTTTTCTGAAAACTGACCCGCGCTAAGCGGGCTTAGGAGCGCGCTAAGCGCGCAACTCTCTGGAACTAAGGGTTCAAAAATCTTCAAAGCGCGCTAAGCGGGCTAGAGCGCGCTAAGCAGGCTTAACAGAACACAGAAAAAATTTTCTTCTACCAGCAAGTGTAACTTTACCGGTAGACTGATTTTGGCTCGACCAGAACGCAAAAAACATAAACGGTAAAAAACACATAAAACAAGCTGAATATTTACAAATTGGGGTGCCTCCCAATAAGCGCTTTGTTTAACGTCGGTCAGCTCGACGGTCAAAGGCAATCAAGGATCACCAAACGATAAAACACAAGTTTCACGATTAAAATTGCTTCCTCGATAAACCTTCAACCTCTGACCATTAACTACCCATTCTTGCTTTGATTTTTGGTCCTCTATCACAATAGCCCCATGGCTTCTAACCTCTTTGACCAAAAACGGTCCGGACCATTTAGACTTCAACTTTCCCGGAAAAAGTCTTAACCGAGAATTGAAGAGTAAAACTAATTGCCCTACCTTAAAGTCCATAATTCGAATCTTACTATCATGATAGAATTTGGTCTTTTCCTTGTAAATTGAATTAGACTTATAGGCATGCAATCTCATCTCTTCCAACTCATTTAATTGGATTGTTCTTCTCTCTCCACACAACTTGTGGTCAAAATTCAAAAGCTTCAAGGCCCAATATGCCTTATGTTCTAGTTCTACGGGAAGGTGACAGCTTTTACCATACACCATTTGGAATGGTGTAAGACCGATCGGTGCTTTGAAAGCGGTCCGATATGCCCACAAGGTTTCATCAAGCTTCATCGACCAATCCTTCCTAGAGCTAGACACAGTTTTCTCAAGAATTCTCTTAATTTCTCTATTGGTCCTCTCAACTTGCCCATTAGTTTGTGGATGATATGGAGTAGCCACCTTGTGCTTTACTCCATATTGCTCCAACACTTTCTCAAGCGGGGCATTACAAAAATGAGATCCACCATCATTAATTAATACTCTTGGCGTGCCAAACCGCGAAAATATATTTTTCTTCAAAAATTTTATCACGGTCTTACCATCCGCTTTGGGTGAAGCAATCGCTTCCACCCACTTAGACACGTAATCCACAGCTACCAAGATGTATTCATTTGACATAGAGGAAGGGAAGGGTCCAACAAAATCAATGCCCCAACAATCAAATACTTCTACTTCTACAATACTTTGGAGGGGCATTTCCTCTCTTTTCCCTATTCCACCAGTTCGTTGACAACTGTCGCATGAGGCAACATGGTGGTAAGCATCTTTGAACAAAGTAGGCCACCAAAATCCCGATTGAAGGACTTTTGTGGCCGTACGCAAACCATTAAAATGACCACCATACGGCGAATTGTGGCAATGCCACAAAATGCTTTTTGTCTCCTCATCTGCGACACATCTTCTCAAAAGATTGTCACTACTCAACTTAAACAAGTGAGGATCATCCCAAACATAAAAATTAGCATCGTTTAAAAACTTTTTTCTTTGATTCCAAGTTAGATCCTCCGGTATCCAGCCAGATGCTTTGTGATTAGCCATATCTGCGAACCAGGGTCTAACTTCTTGTACCATGTACAGTTTTTCATCGGGGAATTCTTCCCTCACTTCTTTTTCATTGTTTGTCACCTCGGTATTCACTAACCGAGACAAATGATCCGCAATCAAATTTTCTGTATCTTTCTTGTCTTTCACTTCAAGATCAAATTCTTGAAGCAAAAGAATCCACCGAATAAGCCTCTGTTTTGAATCAGGCTTGGTGAGAAGATATTTGATTGCGGCATGATCAGTGTAACACACCACTTTAGAACCAATGAGGTAAGAGCGAAACTTTTCCAATGCAAATACAATTGCGAGCAATTCTTTTTCGGTAGTGGCATAGTTAACCTGTGCCTCATTTAAAACTTTGCTCGCATAATGTATAGCATGAAATTGTTTGTTCTTCCTTTGGCCTAAGACCGCACCAACCGCATAGTCACTCGCATCGCACATGAGTTCAAACTCAAGCGACCAATTAGGAGCGACAATTATGGGTGTGGTGGTCAAATTTGCTTTAAGTTCTAGGAAATCTTTTAGACATGATTCATCAAAATTAAATTCCATACCTTTGTTGAGCAAATTACTCAAAGGCTTTGCGACCTTGGAGAAATCCTTGATGAATCTTCTATAGAACCCAGCATGTCCCAAGAAGCTCCTTATGCCTTTCACGTTCACCGGAGGGGGAAGCTTTTCAATAACTTCAATTTTTGCCGGATCGACCTCAAGCCCCTTTGAAGAAACCTTGTGGCCAAGAACAATCCCATCCGTCACCATGAAAGTGCATTTCTCCCAGTTGAGAACCAAATTTGTTTCAATGCATCTCTCCATCACCACATCAAGGTTCTTCAAGCACAAGTCAAATGACGACCCGTACACAGAAAAATCATCCATGAACACCTCAATGCTTTTCTCGATCAAATCTGAGAAGATAGCTTGCATGCACCTTTGAAATGTTGCAGGAGCATTACATAGTCCAAATGGCATTCTTCGGTATGCGAAAACGCCAAAAGGACATGTAAAAGCAGTTTTCTCGTGGTCCGCCGGATTCACTGATATTTGATTGTATCCCGAATAACCATCCAAGAAACAATAGAAATTTCTTCCGGCTAACCTCTCTAACATTTGATCCATAAAAGGTAATGGAAAGTGATCTTTTATTGTTGCTTGGTTCAACCTCCTATAATCAATACACATACGCCACCCGGTCACCGCTCTTGAAGGAATCAACTCGTTCTTCTCATTTCTCACAACTGTCAATCCACCCTTCTTAGGAACCACATGCACCGGGCTCACCCATTCGCTATCGGAGATGGGATAAATCATCCCCGCCTCTAATAACTTCACAACCTCTTTTCTAACAACTTCTTTCATGGTTGGATTTAATCGCCTTTGAGGTTGTGCCACGGGTCGAAAATCATCTTCTAACATAATCTTATGCATACAATAGGCCGAACTAATACCCTTCAAGTCGGATAAAACCCATCCTATTGCTTCTTGATTCTTTGTCAACACTTCCTTCAATCGATGCTCTTCCTTGTTAGACAAACCACTATTAATGATAACCGGCTTAGTAGAATTGTCACCGAGAAACACGTATTTCAAGTGAGACGGTAACACATTCAACTCCACCTTTTGCTCTTCAACTTTAGGTTCATCCTTCAACTTTTCAATTTGAGTTTCAAATGGATTCATCTCATCACAAGCCTCTAAATTTCTCAAGCAATCTTCAATTTCCTTCTCTTGATCTTTGGTGAGAACTTCAAGAGCTTCCATTAAAGTCTTCTCAAGAGGATTCGACAAGTGCATTTGATTCTCCACTTTCATAATAGCCCTTTCGGTAGCATCGATTCTAAAACAATCATCCTCATCATTAGGATGCTTGATGGCTTCAAAGAGATCAAGACATAATTCTTCATCTTGGTACCTTAATTTCATTAAGCCATCATCAATATCTATCATCATTCGGGCCGTCTTCATAAAAGGCCTTCCTAAGATCAATGGAATCTCAGGATCTTCTTCCATGTCTATGACAATAAAATCAACAGGATACCAAAATTTGTCAACCTTGACAAGCAAGTCTTCCGCAACTCCATGAGGATGAGCTGTGGATTTATCCGCTAATGATAACGTCATTCTTGTCGGCTTCAAATCGTTGATTCCTAATCTTCTCACCATAGACAATGGGATCAAATTAATGCTAGAACCGGTATCTACCAAACCTTTGCCTATGTGAACATTTCCAATAGACACCGGTAAGGTAACCCGCCCAGGATCATTTGATTTTATCGGAGTAGTGCGTTGAATTAACGCATTACAACAAGAGCTCACCGTTACTACCTCCGAATCCAAGAATCTTCTCTTCTTAGTGATGATGTCTTTAATGAATTTTGCATACATCGGCATTTGCTCTAATGCCTCGGAAAAAGGAACATTGATTTGCAACTTGCTAAAGATGTCCAAGAACCGAGCATAGTGTTTTGCATCTTCTTTCTTTGACGGACCGGGAGGGTAAGGTAATTTCTTCACTTGTATAGAATCATCCACCTTCTTCTTTCCCTTCTCACTCACACTCAATTTTTTTCTCTCTTTTTCTACAACTTTCTCAAGAGTTTCTTTTTCCACTAATTCTTTCTCTTTCTCATTTTCAACTAAATCACCCTCAACATTTTTTTCTACTTCAATCACCCTATCTTTTTCACTCTCAACAATTTCCTCCTCAACTATCTCTCCTACACCCATATCAATATTTCTACCGCTACGAGTTAGAATTGACTTACAATGCTCACGAGGATTTTCTTGTGTAGTAGCCGGAAAAGGACCTTTGTTTTGATCGGCAAGTTGCTTTGACAATTGCCCGACTTGAGTTTCAAGGTTCTTTATTGCGGCATCCGTACTCTTTTGGCTTGCAATTTGCAATTGCATGAATTGGCTAAGAGTGTCCTCGATTGAAAGCTTTGTTTGTTGAGGTTGTTGATTGTAACCACCTTGATAAGGATTTTGACGATTCGATGGGCCCGCTTCCGGCCTCCATCCTTGTTGATAACCTTGATTACCTCTTTGTTGGTAACCTTGGTTGTTGTTGTAAGGTTGTTGTTGTCTCCCACCATATCCTTGATTAGGATTAGACACATAATTCACCTCTTCACCCGGTGGAGGACAAAAACCTGTTTGATGGTCACCCCTACACATTTCACAACACATCACATGTTGATTTTTAGAAGGGCTCCCATTTATCTCTTTGATTTGTTGAGGGAGTTTTGACATTTGTTGAGTGAGCAATTATACTTGTTGTGTCAATAACTTGTTTTGAGCAAGTATTGCATCACTAGTATTCAATTCAAGAACTCCTGGTTTTCATTGCGATGCACTACGGTTGTGTTGCCCTTGATGATCATTCAAAGCCATCCTATCAATGATAGCATTTGCTTCAGCAGCTGTTTTTGACATCAACGAACCACCCGCGGTAGCATCTAAAAGAGTTTTTGGTTGAGGTTGGAGTCCATTCCTAAAGATATGGATTTGAGACAATTCATCAAACCCATGACCTTTGCATTTTCTAACCATGGACTTGAACCTCTCCCATGCTTCATTGAGAGATTCATTCGAACCTTGAGAGAACACCGCAATAGAAGTTTTCGCTTCCATGAACCTATTGTGAGGAAAGAACCGATCCAAGAACTTCTCTTCTAACTCGTTCCAATTTGTCATGACATTATTTGGTTGATCAAGGTACCATTCCTTAGCTTTTCCAATTAAGGAATGAGGAAAGAGTCTCCTGAACACCTGTTCTTCTTGGTCTTCCGGAGCACCAATTGTTCCGGCGATCTCGTAGAACTTTGTTAGATGAGTAAATGGATCCTCGTGATCTGCCCCTGTGAACGGATTTTGGTATAATAATCGAAGTAACCCCGTCTTCATTTCGGAGTTTCTTCCATTGGCCTGATCACGAGCAAATTATGCATTGAGACGAGGGCTGTTAACACATGGCCCTCGAGCTGGAGGATCCGCAGCCATTTCTTCCTCAACCAAATTTTCAACCGGAGTTGAAGAAGAAGATGCTTCTTGTTGTTGTCTTCTTTCCCTAGCTAGTTTTCTCCTCCTACGAGTTTTGCTATTCTCTCTACGAGCAGTCCTCTCAATCTCAGGATCAAAAAGGAGTTGATCTGCAGGTATACGTCCTCGCATAAACTGTAATCTGAAAAACTAACCAAGCAAATTAACAAACACAAGGAAAATAAATTTAGAAACAAGATATTAATTATAAGACTCAATACAAAACAAACTATTGCAATGCTTGCAATATCTAACCAACAATCCCCGGCAACGGCGCCATTTTGTTGAAAGAGTATTGTGGTGTACTTTTCGTTTATATCGTATCCACAGGGATTATTGCGATATTACCGCCGTTCTATAGCCTATTTTGTCTTGAGTTAATGTTACTTTAGTTTTAGGTTTGCAAAAGTTCATTCAATCACTTTAGTAGCAAAGAGTAAATTAATGAAGGTTCTAAGTTAAAGAAAATGCATCAAGATTCGATTTCATCGACCTAAGTTTGTATGTTTCCTTATAAATATATGCTTATGAACTTGCTAACGATCAATATAATTACGTATCGACACCTATATCGTCCGTGTCCGCAACGACATAGCTAGATTTACCGTATTGTTTAACCGGCGATTTCTCCACCGTTTAAACAATACAAATAACGTTTTAAAAACCGATACTTAGTAAACATCAAACTCTAAATCCATGTCTGCAACTTATAGTTTGAAAGATGATGAGTTAGGTCTAGATACAAACATTGATGTCTCAAACATTTATACCAAAGAAAAAGCTTTAATAAACAAACTAAACCATCTATATTGATCATCACTTGTTCATACACATATATTCACAAGAAAAACATACAAAAGGCTAGGAAGATTACATCTTATCTTGATACAAAAGGGATTTAGCTATCCATGAGAATGGTAGCTTGCACAAGAAGGAAAGGATGAAGATCAACAAGCATCAAAGGCGATTAATCGACGATCAAGGCTTCCAATCTTCAACTCTATGTTTGCTACAGTGTATTATGCTCTTGTTTCTCTCTAAAATATCTCTACATACATAAAAAATGATCTGGCCCATAAACAAATAAACAAAGTTTCGCAGACCGCGCTTAGCGCGGTGCAGCCCGCTAAGCGCGCTATCAAAAATTGCTTAAACCGCCCAACCGCGCTAAGCGGGCTTCAGACCTCGCTTAGCGCGGAACTCTCTGCCAGAACTTCCTTCTTCTCTTCAAAAGCGCGCTTAGCGGGCTCAACCTCGCTTAGCGCGCTACCTCTTTTCAGCAATCTTTGGCTTTGGTCTTGGAACATCTTCAAAGTGCTTTTTCCATGGTCCAAGCTTCCAATTATCTATAAAAACTACAAAATCCAACATAGATTGCAAAGATAAGAACTATTCAACAATAATATAAATATAAGAATAAATATATACCAAATGACAATAAAATACCACTATTAACCACAAAAAGACTTGAGAGTTACCAAAAATTACTTAAGATATTTACCCAAATTGGTAACTAACAAATAGAAAAAAGCATGAGTATTTTAGCAAGTTTGCCACTTGGCACTCTCTCATGCATTCTTCTATTTATATTTTTCTATAAAATGAAAAGTTTCTTATAATATCTTATTATTATTTTTATATTATTTAATTAATTAAAATATTAATTAATCTATTAAATATTTTAGTTTATTGTGGCCCATGACATAAATTATTTCTGCTTGGCCATTTGGAGAATTTCAACGGACATACTCCCTTTTACTCTTCCCGAAACTTTCTTATAGAACTTTGAACGCTTCACATTCCTACATTGGTTTCTCAAACACAACACCACAAGAATCCAAAAGTCTTTTTCTTCATCTTCTTCGTTAAAGAATCCAAAAGTCCTTTGAACGTCGAAAAAGCAAACTCTCTCGAGTTCGTTTCCTCATAACCCTTTTCCATCTTTTCTCCCTGATTCATCCGTCATTTGGGATCGTTACTCATATAAATCATTCGACTGCCTTAACCGTCAAAACCCTAATCTCATATTCCAACCCTCTCACGAAACTTCCAAGTTTATTCCTACACTTCCGACTTGGATCGACGTCGGTGGAGGTACAAGATCGTTCACTCTAGCGATGAAGCTCTAGAATGTTACTGTGTTGGCAACCACCATGAACATTGTAGTGCCTTACAGTGAGGCTGTTGCATTGAGGGGACTTGTGACATTTCATGTGCCATTGCAGCAGAGGTTGCCGATTTTTTATGGTGTTGTGGACATTGTTCGGTGTGGGCGTGGGAGAATAGGTGGATTCCAGTGACGATGTTGGAGTTTTTGTTGTTTGATGTTGATAGAGTGTTTGTGGAAGGTATTTGTGGTTGGATCATTTTTTCAGTAAGGGTGTGGATCTTGAGAAAGTTTATGCACCTTTGATTGGGAAATTAGGGTACAAGAAGGTGAAATGGGCGACGAGGATTAAGACCGATCTTGGGGGTGTCAAGAATGGGGAGGTTTACTTGACTGTGTTGCTGCAGAAGCCTTTCTCAAGATGAGGGTCACATTCAAAGGTAAAGAACTAGATATGTCTCTCTCTGGTTTGGTTCGGACATACCTGAACTAATGAACACCCCTATAAATAAGATTAATCTCTTTGTAGAAATACATCAATGAAATAATACATAATTATTCTCATCTTTATCTTTTCTTTTATCTTCTTTCTCCTTTTTTATAACACATATTTCTCTTCTTTTTTATCGTCTTTCTCCTTATTTTATAACAAATATAATTTTTTTCATATTAATATCTATTTCATCTTGAATGCACTGGTAATTCATTTTCACCACCGGTAAATGCTCAAACCGCTTCTGAAGCAATAGTATGGACGTTGTAACGAGGAGAAAGACGAACTCGACAATGCACCATTGTTATTTCCTCAACATCAAGAAGAATTTAATAAATCAACTACAATTTCACGCCACCTTCGCTTCAACATTGAAAGAGTCGGAATTTTCTTTATTCGTTTCCCATACGAAAATGAGTTATTTCTTTCTCTGCTGAAGTGTGTTTTTTCATATTAATATTTATTTTCAATATATATATATATATATATATATATATATATAACATTGAATGAGATTATGAAGGAGAATGATTACTTTGAGTTATTGGAATTGGGTTTCGGAGATGAACCGTATAGCCGCCAAAAATATTTTGGAATGGGAAGATTTCAATTTAAACCAGTTCATTATGAAGGAGAATGATTACATTGAGTTATTGGAATTGGGTTTCGGAGATGAACCGTATAGCCGCCAAAAATATTTTGGAATGGGAAGATTTTAATTTAAACCGGTTCGGGGGTCAGTTCTGGCATCAAGTGGTTTCAGCCCCTCTCAATCGCAGTTGCGAGAGATCGAACTGTGGTTCAATTTTAGTAATAATGAATGTATTGAATTTATTGGCGGTATTAAATGTGAGATTTAAAATCTTCTTAATTATTTTTTATTTTTTATTTGATTTTTAATTAATTTTTATTAACTATTTAAAACAGTCTAATTGACTATTATACTCATAAATTATGGTTAATTTAGTGATTTGATTAAGATTAAAATGTAATTATGAGAGACATTATTTTTCTAATCAATCTTGATTGATAGTATTTTCTAAGTAAAAAATCTCATTTTAAAATAGTTATAATTTACAACTTTTTTTTTGGTAATAAAGAAATAGACAAATTTTAATTACAGTTAGAATACTATTGTATAGATAAAATGTCATTGTTATTAATAATTAGTGGAATATCCATGCATTCGTCCGGGTACTGGTGTGCTACGCACGCTTTTTTTTTAATATGTAATAAAAATGTAAAATAGAAAAACAAAATTATTTTACCAAAAGAATTTATAAAAATATTTGAATAAAAAAACTTGTTCTGAAAAAAATATTAAGATTTACTCATTAATTTAAAAACAGTGTTTGACATCAAAAATATATATTAGTAAAATGATTAGCTTAGTAATATATAGTTCACTGGTCCATATTATCTATAAAAATATTGTATCTTAAATAAAAAATTAATTTAAAATAAAATTATTAGTATAATAAATAATTAAAAAACAACTCATTTTTTCGTGATTGGATTCATATATTATTTTAAATATAATATATTTATGTTTATTCTTTTTAAATGTAAAAAAAATATAATAACCTGTGTTTTTGCATCGATTTTGGTCTGAATACTCTATATGTTTTTAGGTGGGATATGATTTTGGACGCGTATTTGTTTGTAGACGGTAATAAAAATAGGAAGTTGAAAAAAGAAAAAATAACTTAAGAATAATAATAAATTTAAGTTGAAATAGTTATCTAAATAGAAGATGAAATATAAATAATATAAATATTTAGATTAATTGTTTCATTTTTCCGGTTTCATATAATTTTCACCATATTATAATACGAAATTATTTATTAAAATTTTAATGACTCGCTACAAAATTTTATTGACTCATTAAATGTTTGAATCAATAATTTTATTTTTGCCGTAATAAAGTTGGATCAGTTGTAAAGTTGTTTCCGTTTAATAAAATACTATAAATTCAATACCAACATTTTATTGATTCATTACATATTTAGATGATTGACTTTATTTTTCGTAGTAAAGTTGAATTAGTAGTAAAGTTTTTTTTTTTTTTTTGGCTTTAAACCACCGGTTTAGTCCGGTTCGGGGGCGAGTTCTGGCATCAAGTGGTTCCATCCCCCTCCCGATCGCAGTTGCGGGGGATCGAACCGTGGTTCTCCCTACCAAGTCCAGCGCCAATCACCATATGGTTTTAACAAATTTTGTATGAACATTCAATTCTCATTCAATTTTTATTAATTTTTCTTACATCCTCCCCAATTATTACAAATTGTTTTTTCATACATTGTACTCTTCCTATTTTTAAATGAAATCATGTACTATGTATTAAACTATTAATGTCTCAAAAATAAAATAGTGTCATAATATTTTTTAACCACACTTTTGAATCATATGACTGAACAAATCTTAATGGAATAAATATCATTATATTTAAGGACTTGCAATTATACGACTGTATAAAAGATAAAATTGTTGGTGGGAATGGGATGATACCTAATAATAGGGATGTAAACTATATTTAAATGTGGTTTCTTTTATACGGATGCAAGTGTAACATAAACAATCTTACATTAATATATTGTCTCTCCATTTATTTTCAATTACTAACCGTTTAATGATTGAATTTAACATATATTAGTTTAACATTGTTGGTACCATCATCTTTATCATCGAAAGAAGATGTTGCTTCTCGATTTATTTTTTTAATTACTAAGAGTTTAGTTTATCATTATCTCCTATTAATGAAAAAATAACAACATGACATTAAATAGCATTAAAGTAATTTTTTCAATTTCATAAGTAACTTATTCCAAATATTTAAAATACCAAAAAAAAAACATTACAACATAAAATCAAATCAATAATTTAAAATAATTATTATTATTAAAAACTGAGAGTTAAATAGAAATAAACAAATATCTAATAATTTATTAATAATTTTTATTAACAAAAATGTTTTACTAATAATTGATTTTAAATATTTAATTAATACTATATTAATACATTGTATTCATACCTAGAGAAATATATAATATAATTATGATTAATCAAATTAAACCATCACATCTCAATAGTATAATCAAAAACATAAAGGTTAAGTATATATTTCTTCACTTTTTGGTGAATCAGAGTGCATGTCAATATTATTAAATGATATTTGTCAATCGAGTATGATCTCAGTATTTGTTTGCAAGCAACTTGAATATTCCTCAAACCATTTATCAGTTCAGCAATCTAAAATGATAAGCTAATTCTTAATAGATTAAGGATTCATGATATTATATGATGGTAATAGAAGCCATATGATGGGAACCCAATATCTTCAGTATCCATTCAAAAACATGAATCATACATAAAAATCACATTTCACTAATTACCCTTAAAATTTTCTAGCGACCCAACTCAGTTCACAAAAAATAATATCCAAATTAATCTTTTGACATTTTAATACAAAATCAGTTTAGTGCATATTAAGTCAAAATTAAGAAGAGGGTTCAATTTGTCTTCTATAAAAATGTCAATAACTATTTTGAGGATTATCAATGGGGAGAGACTAAATTGATCTGCAAGAATAATTTGAGCAAATTTTTAGTCAATGAATAATTGCCTTAAAAAAATAATCAGGATTATATTTTCAAAATAAAATAATGAAATCAAAGAATCCGCCGATTTAGTGAATCCATGCTCATGCATCAAACCAAAAGAATAAAGGATTAAGTATATTTGTTTTAAATCACAATGAGAATATCATAATTGATTATTTTCTGCAATGTGACTTTTAATAAAGCATTTAAACTAAAATATCACCAAATACCAAACTCACCACAAATCACTTCACAGCACATCTTTGTTTTGTTTTCCGGGTTCAGAGCTATGTATCACATAATCTAAATCAACTCAGAAACATTTCTTCAAGCAAAAGGGATATATAACTCAGGCAGCACAAAATAAGTCCTTCAATCTCAATTATGATCGCGATTAATGTCAAAACCTTACTACTGATTCACAAAGCATAAATAAATAACCATGCATCAAAAATGGTTGTTTCAAGAACACGAACATTGTCAAACATCATTTCCATTCAGTGCGTCAGCCCGAGAAAAAGGTTGAACTTTCAACTGCTAACAGGTTGTTAAAGGAGAACAATGCTGCAAATTTGATGGGTTTGGCAAAACAATCATTAATTTACATGCAAGCTACACAATCAATCAAACAACCAGCAAATCCATTAAAAAAATTAATCAAAGGCCAAAATTGGCAATACATAAAGTTGAATAAGCTACAGTAAATCCCAAAGAGATGAATGTGATTTGAAAAGTTTTGGCAGCACCAGTGTCATAGAGAGGGAGCAGAGGCCACCTGACTCCTCACTCAGCAAGGTCTCCTTTTACTCTTTATCATATCCTTGATAAGTTACTTTGAGAGTGAAATTCAACAGAGTGATGAAAGAAATGGAGAATCAAAATCCAACCAATTTTGCTTAGAACTACCACAGTTGAATGAATCACTGGAGAAGTCACAACAAAAACATGTTGACATATGAATATGAATCAATCAAACCACAAATAATGATTGAATATCCTATCATACCTTACATCTTTACCAGGAATCATGTTTTGTTGACAAATGTTGCATACTTTCCCTGCAGCTAAGTGATATCCGTCTCATTGTCTTCCTAGTAGCCAAGTTTGAAACAAACTTGGTGCGAAGAAGTCTACTGTTGGATTGATAAAGTGCAGATGTTGACGTGGAATCCTTAAAAGTGGAGACTCTTCCGCAGAAGAATCATTATGCTTACGGAAAAATTCACTAACACCTTCAAGGTCCGACGATGGCGCTTTTCTCTTTCGACCACTTTCCCTTCCATTTTCCAATTCTACCATAGAGGCAGATGGAAGTAATGGATTGGGAAAACTACAACATCAAAATCATGCTCTTGAACCTCAATGTCATCTTGACTATCCCTTATGCGTCCATCTATTGTGTTGTATTCAAACTGAATAGAAGTGGTGATTACTGTATGTTAAGTAAAGAGGAAAAAAAACATATGTAAGAATAAAATTTGCAGTAGAAGAGAAACCATAAATTGGGAATGAATGATCATTAAAACCTTTTGTGTCAGGCCAAAATTTGATATGTGTTCTTTGACGGTCTTTATTTTCAAAAGGAAGCATACCACAATTCAAAGTTGTCACCAACTTCCCACGAGAGTATGTTTGGGTGTATTCCAACCACTTACGCCAAATGGTTACCTCTAGTACCTATGGAGTTAGACAACAAAGAGGTTCTTTAAAAAATAACAGTAAAATAAAAATTATATTTTAGCACACCTTTAGGAGGCGAATGTGGCAAATCATGGGTCAGTAGCAACTTCATGCAGATAACTCCATTCTCATAAGGAGTCCCGGTTGCCAAAAATACAACACAACAAAATTTCAGCTTGAGCTCTACACATAATGTCGTACATTTCATTAAAAAAGAAATTATTTACATGGGCCATCTATGCCAGCATATATAGCTGATAAATCATCATCATTCACCACAACATTAATGCCCTCGTGAGGAGTTTCATCGGTAGCCTAAAATAAACAGACCATTGTATCATGTAAGAACTTAAATTATTGAATCAAGATGGAATTGAACAACTAATCAGACGCTGCCGAACCAAAATGAAATTGAATAACTACTCAACAAACACTATTGAACCAAAATGGAACTGAACAACTACTCAACAAACGCTACTGAACCAAAAAGGAATTAAACAAATACACAACAAACATTATTAAAACAAAATGAAATTGAACACCTACACACATGTGCTACTAAACCAAAATGGAATCAGATAACTACTGAATAGTCGCATTAACCAAAATGGAATTGAATAATTAAACAATAAACGTTACTGAACCAAAACAAAATCAAACAACTACACGTGCACATTATTATATTGGCAAATGAGACATGATATGTTCTAACACACTGCAGGTCATTCAAGTAAATAAATGCTTACCATCAGCAACACAAGGGTACCCTCTCTGTTAAGTTCTATCATTAAGGACTGGGAGGAGGTTATGAGTTGACTTCCTGCCCAAAACAAAGTAAAGTCAAAACTCCTTCACCAGACATTTCAAGTTGAAAACCAACAATTAAAATCACATAGTAGATGATAAAAGCAAGCAAAGCTCGAGATTACCAATGTAATCCTTCTGAGAGACCTCACTATCCTTCTGCACAAATTTTTCTTCTCTCTGAATATCTAAATTGAACCACGCAAACTCAATCAAACATAACCACAAACATAAACATTTAGAATAAAAAATCAATTACGGTTTAAATAAAAAAAAGGATTACTGCGATCACCAAGTGACGGAGAGATACCAAAATCGAAAACCTGCAGCAAAAACCCAAAATGAAATTGTCAAGGTCTTCAACATGTCTGTTTTAACGTCGTCATCGTCTCTATCATTTATGCATATCCTCGAAACTCATTTCTCCTTGTTTTACGTTAGTGCTCAAATTCCAATTCTTGTTTTGGGATCAAGAAAAAATTTCACTCTGCCCCACAACATGATAAACCCAGTGCCAACATTTATGATACACATTTGACATAAAATCTGTATCATTCACAAAAGAGAACAAAAGTCATTGACCATTAAGGTTGAAACCCTGTTATATGTTCATCTTTAAAATTTGTTACAGCTAGACAAACAAATTTAGAATATCGAACACACAAAAAATTTAGGATTTCATCATTTTCAAACGGAATCATCCTAAACAAGAAAACAATTAAAATAAAAATGTTATAGAATTTTAACTCAGAAACAAAGACATTAAGAATTAGGAAGAGCTATAAACCAACCGGTATCCCGCATCGATAATCTGTTTGTGAAATGCATCCGCCTCTTCGTAGTTCCTTCTAGAACGAGCTTCTGATCGATGCAAGGCTGCTTCATGAACATTGCGAGGGAGAATTGATGATTCTCTAGGGTCTGCTGTGCTAACATAAACTGTTACAGTATCACCATCTGCCACTGCTTTTGCATCAACCTAGTCCAATTGTGAAAACCATGAATCATGACAGTTACCACATGTTCATCAAAACAATATCTATTCTTATAATTTAACAAGATGGAATCATCATTTTACCACTTTGTAAATCTTAACAACCAAAATAGATCGAACTCGAGATAGTTTTAGAGTTTAACACTTACCGGCAAGGTGAGCATTTCATATTTGACTCCATGAGGCAAAGATGTAGGAGGTTGAGCAGTTACTTCAACTAGGGTATGTGGTAGTGGAAGACCATAGAAAGTCAACAAACCCTAGAAACCAAGCAAAATAAAATTGATATGTAATGATTTATATTTCCATTATATATCATCACAAATTTAGATTTATCACAGTCATTAATTCCACGCATTCACACAGTCAGCAATTCCATCGGATTTCAATGCAAATTTGAAATCTGGAGCATCTGGTTGTGTGAATGCATCGGATCAACAAACCCGAATCCACACCATCATCATCATCGAAACAGATAAACAAATCAATTAAGTAGAATTGAAGTTTGGAAGTACATGAAAACCTCGAAATCTGCTTTCTTATGGCCTTTCAAGGTAAGAATAACAAGTCTAGCTGCTTCTTCAGGTGTTCTAGGTGGAGGTTTCGCATCTTTCCAAGCATCTACTAACTTTCTAAACCTAATTCAAAAACAGTATACAAATTTACAATCTCTTCTCATAATAATCAATTTAACTACCATATGAATAACATGATAACTATACTATATATTACATACCAATTAGCTTGAGCTTTTTTCGAAGACACAACATGTTTACTTAGTCCTTCCGGAACCTAAAAAACCAAAGGAACCTGAAGTAGAGGAGGAACCTGATTGCTCCAAATAGAGCTTTTCTAACACTTGATACTTTCAAGTAGTGGAAGCAATGGCATAAATAACCCATGTAATTGAATGAGTTTCAAACTATTTTTAACATATTCCGAACTGATATTTCTGTTATCATGCACTATTATTATTTTGTCTCTGTAAACCCTAATAACAGTCTCACAATACATTATCTCCAACATGCTAATTTTCAATTGAATAGAATATTGGAAAGCACTATTAATCGCTTTACCTATATCTGTTATTCCTAGAGGAATCTAAACTCGTGTTTGGAGGGAGATTTGCTTATAGAATAAAAAGATACTATTTCACTAGATTTAATCTTTACTATTATGATTCATGATATTTTTCTTTCAATGCATATAAGTTCCACTTTTCATAGAACAAAACACTATTGACAACCTAATAAAATTCTGTTTGGTCTTGGGCAGGGCAAGGTTTTGTTTCTATCATTTCATCATCACATGGTAAATAAATGAGATTACACTCTTTTCTTTGACACACAGATTAAACTCTTAACAGTCTATAAGTAGACTTGCTGAAAAAATTCTTGCTGAAATTTTTTTGTCTGAATAACTTTTTTGTAAAATCATTGAACAGTCTGTTGGGTTGCTTTTTCTGTGTATATTCTATTATGTTGTATTTTGACCAAGGGAAAAGCTAACTTGTGCCCAGTTAATTCACTATTTGTAGAAATATTCTCTTGAAATTCGTGTATTCAATGTTTTGAAATTTTAAATTTGACTTTATTACACTTATTAAGTTTATGGAATAGATTGTACAAATCTGTGCCCTTTATAGTTTATATCTTTGAAAAGTTTGGATATGGATTAGTTGATATGTAGTAGTGATGGTGAAACAATAGATTTGAATCAAAATTGAAGTTACCTCCAAGTTCAAATTCAAAGCTAGCAAAATTTCAATTTAATAGCAAGATGTAATACCCCTGATCATAAAGTGACGTTGGTGATGGAAACTTCAGTTTGGTTCCAATTATTTTGAAGTGGGGTGATGCTAATGATGGAATCATGACAAAAATGAATTATGACCAACAAATTTAATGCTATGTCAAACTCATTTGATCTTGAATTTGGTATGGTTCGAATCAACCTTGCTAATGAAAGGACTACTCTAAGTTCAACTTAAGAATATGGCTTAATTGAAGATGATATATCATGTGAATGTATGAATGAAAGATGAACTTAAGAATATGGCTTAATTGAAGATGATATATCATGTGAATGTGTGAATGAAAGATGTAATGAAATGTAAAATGCAACCTGCCCTAGGACCAAATGAATGACTCAAAACAATAGCCTTTTTTGGGTATATATTATTTAAACTAGTGAATGTATATGAGAATCTTATGGTCATCATATGCACCTGGATTATGAATGAATAATCAAGAGGAAAGCCGAACTCTCTTTTTTGTATTTTACTATGCAAATCACATGATATGAATGGATTAATTAAACGATACCATGATCAGATGAAACTTAAATATCTAAGCCTGATGACTTCAATAGGGGGTGGGTCAAAATTGGAGTATGACGGCCTATTTAATTATCCTTAACTAGATAGTATGAATGAGACCGGTCTTCATAGTATCGTAGTGAGAGGTAATTAAATACATAAAGACTCAAATGTTGTTCCTCCGATGTTAATGGAATGGAATGCAATGCCATGAATTTGGATGAGTTTATTGAGATTTTATTTTTCTCGGCACCAAACAATATTTCACCTTCGTCGAGCACCCGTAAACATACGGATAAGCCGAAGCCGTGAATAGAGTAATCCTCTAAGGACTCAAACGCCGGCTATGCGAAGCCAAAAATATGTGGGTCGAAGAGCTACACAATGTACTTTGGGCCTACAAAATGACACCCCATTCCACCACTGGGGAGACGCCCTTCAGGTTAACCCATGGAACCGAGGCATTGATTCCGATCGAAATCAGGGAACCCTTTCGACGAATAGAATCCCTTCTCGAGGAGGAGATGAACGATGAAGCCCTAAGAGAAGAGCTCGACCTAATCGAGGAGATTCGATCAGGAGCAGCCCTCCGCGAGACCAGGCAGAAACAACAAATAACTTTGTGCCACGACGCCAAAGTCATAGAACGTGAGTTCCAAGTCGGTAGCCTAGTCCTACGCAGAAACCTGAAGGATTCATGCGACGGGAAACTCACCCCAAATTGGGAAGGCCCTTACCTCGTCCGAAGAAAAACAGACAACAGAGCCTATTACCTTGAAAACTTACACACTGAACAACTTGCTCGACCCTTGAATATTGAAAAACTCAAACAATATTATATTTGAGGCTGACTTCTAGCCCGATCGTTGGTTACAGAGGCATGTCTAGGTACGCACACAACCACCCTAAATCCAACAAAGGCATATTATCGTTGGGTTGAGCGAACATAATCTTTGTCCGACAGGGGTACATATATCTAGCTCCGTCGTCGCAGTACCTGCCTGGCAGAACACCCAGCTCGCAATGGGAACGTTCACGCCGCTAGCTCAAGGTCCCGACTGTGACCTCGATCTCGCCTTACATCGAGACCGGTTCTCATTTCCCTTGACTGTTCTCCGCACGGTCAGATGACAAATAACTGTCGAGCAACCCCAAAAAAAGCATACATCGCTCATTCAATATATATATATAAACATAAACAAAATACTCAAACATGCAAACACAAACAAAAGCAGTTAATGATTGTCGACCACAAGGGCCGACATTGTCCATAGGTTACAAAAATTACGGGCACGCAGCCCCCCAAGAGAATTAACGGGCATACCCCTTTGTCCAAACAGAAACAAAATTTCGGCACACATGCCGAATACACACAGGCACGCAGGCCCGACAACTTCAAACAAACTACTCTTCATTATCCTCCTCGTTAGAAGAAACATGGATCATCACAGGCCTAACAGGAGCACATTCAAGTTCATTAACTGTATTACTCAACTGGAAGAATATATCTACGGAAGATTTCATGAACTTCTCTTTTCAACTCCTTCTGTAGATACATTTAAGGAAGATTTCATGAACTTAATTTATTTGGGATTTTCCCAATTAATTGAAAAATTAATTTGGGATTTTCTCAATTAATTTGAAATTTAATTTGAATTTTTTTCAATTAATTGAGAAAATCGCAAGTTTTGGTATATATCATGAACTTAATTAATTTGAGATTTTTCCAATTAATTTAGGATTTTTCCAAATAATTGAAAAAATCTAAAGAATTACTATGTTTTAAGCCTAGCGTAGATGCATGTTAAACAAAAAAAAGTCCTTCCAAAAATGCATATACAGAAACACGAAGGCAAAGTAGACAATTCGGTGGTGTGTAAGAGGGTCATAGGTTGAGAGAGAAATTCTCAAAAAATATTAGCATGGGATTCAAAAATGCATAGAGTATATTTATCTTAATAAGGTAATGATATAATATTATACTATAATAAAATTTAAAATTTTAAAATTATAGGAGATTTAACAATCTTTAAGTAAAATTTAAGGCAATTAATAAATATTTTTTATATTTGAATATGTCTATGTGATTTTCATAAATTTAAATATTATAAGAATAATGCATCACATATTTAAAGACTAAAATAATTATTATGAATGATTTTTATACTATACAACAATGGAAAGAAATATGTGATGCCTCTGCTATTTAAAATTTCCGCATGTTGGTATCATGTATGTGTGTTAGTGTACACACTTATACTCCAGATGCATGTATCATGTATGTGTGTTAGTGTGCACACTTGGCGGTGAGGTATAGCTCGCAATATTGTGGTATTTTTTGTGATAAATTGGATGGTGAGGTCATAGGGGCATATGCACGTTTTTTGTTAAGTAGCCTACATATTTTATGTGCCTATTATTTTAATTGTTTGATATCGCAAGAGCTCCTTCATAAAGCCATAACTTATCCTTCTTTAGTCCCATCTTCACAAAGAGGCTCAAGTACATGATATCGTAGGAGTTTTAGACAACAGTGGAGACTAGGGAGAAGTCAAAGTTGGCTATTATAGCCATTATCACTAGAGGAAAGATCTCTTTTAGGATTCTTTCTACCTTTCCACTATCTTAAAATTTGAGGATAGTTCTCTCCAACTCCCTAGTTTAAGTGTCTCCTTCTTTTTGTATACACTACCATTTGCTTGGATATTTTTCTTTTCATCATCCTTTTGAAGGGTTCCTTGCTCTTGGAAGACCACCCATAATGGAGGAAATTCATTAAAGTTTCTCTTTCTAGTCTTCCTTTTCTTCACATGTGCTATTTATCCTACTTTTTGCTCCAACGGTGGCTTCAATAATTTTATTGGGGAATTTTTTCTGCAATGAGAGTGTATTTTCTTCGGTGATTTGTCTTGGCTCCTACGCCTTATCTTATTGTGTCAGCCTCCATCCTTGATGTACTCAGTAAGTCACCACTTATTAATTAACTCTTTTATTACATCATTCAGATAGATGCAATCATTTGTATAATGTTAGTGACTCTTGTGGAATTTACATTTTTTGGACTTGTCCATCTTGGAAGATTCTTTGATCTGATAAAGATTCATGATCACAACTTATTTGAATTTAGTGTTTGTGCATTCCTTCGAGATTTTCTCTGTTGAAATATTTAGAGGACTGTAAATGTGAAATGTGGACCAATGGTATACATTCCCCCTTTTCTCTACAACAACCACAATCTCTTTCTGGTTCCTAGTTTTGTCCAGAGTTTCCTGCTCCATGAAATATTTCTTATTCCTCATCCATAAGCTTTTCTTCATAAATGATATAGGGATATGCCTTATTCAGCAAGTCCTTTAAGGAAAAGGCTTCATCGAGCCCCAACTTTTCCTAGAGCATGAAGTCCAACCACAACCCCTTATTGAACATCCAAAAATTTAACCCATTATCGGCATCCCCCATCGCTACTGCCACTTTGGTGAAGCGATCACTGTATTCACGTAGAGTTTGATTCTTTCTTTAAACAACCACGTTAACCACGACCATGGTCATGGGTTATAAACTGAGCAACACATTATTCCTTGGTATCATATATTTGCAGGCCCTCTTCACTTTTGAACAACCTCGCTACTAAGAATTATGAATTATATTGGTGCACTGGATTATAGACGTTGTTTAATAGGTCGGTTGTTCCCTAAAATTCATGATTGGCCTGTAGCAGCTGAAGGCTAAGGAGAATTTCATGTCTAACAGGCATTGACGGAGGTTGATGCAATTATTCGCCTTAGTCAATTTGTTATGCAGACCCGAAGAAAGAGAGATCCTAAAATGCTCCTTAACTAACTCTTAGTGGAGCAGGATCTTGTTGCATATGGTTAAAAGGATACGCCACCAGAACTAAATTGTCTTATACCTGAGGAGAGGATGGAGGATGGAGAGGCTTAGCAGTTGCAGTAACAACTTGTCGTTGAACGACATGTCGAATAACTTTGGATGTCACCACGATTAATATATAAAGGTTGAAACGTCAAGATAGAAGATTAAGAAACAAAGATCTGAATCTTTATGGGTTGAATTAAAAAACCATTGTAATATAGGAGAAATTCGCTTTTTCCCCCTGTGATTTTTTTTTCAAACACTCCGTTGAAATATAAAAATACTATGTTTTTGCCCCCTAAGTGTAAAGTTTACCCCCTATAATATTTTTTTGTTTGATTTCCCCCCAGATTTTGTGTTTAAATTGCAAGCTTAGGGGAGTAATTCAAACAAAAACAAAATTACAAGGGGAAAACTAAAAAAAATTACCAGGGGATAAAACGAATTTTGCCTATATTATAGGGGTGAAAAGTGGTATTAACCCAATCTTTATAAAGGAGATATGAATTAGAAGAAATTCAAACATAGAAATTTGCGGAAATCAGATGTTGATTCTCACAGATGATACCACTGTTCTGTTCATAACTATAAATGACCGATGAAACGACGCGGTAGTGTTTCACTATGGTGGACCTATGGTGTAGATGAGAGAGGATTGACCTACAAGGTTAACATTCTAACTCCTAAGTCAATAAGAGAATCAAGGTTTAATAAGTGAACAAGAGAGAGTTTGAATACTCGAGAATGACACGCCTTTTCTCTTATATAGTAAAAGTGATTAAAACCACAAGAAGTGCAACGTGAAATTTTCGGTACAGGAAATTTAGTTTACGTGAAATTCCGGTATATCATAAATTTCAAAAAAAACTAAATTTTTGATATGTTACAATTTTTTATTTTTTAAACGATTGAGATTTTGCCGACACTTTTGGAGGGTCCTGATTGCACTGACATATTTGTGTGGTCTAGAATGCACCACCATTTGTATAAATATGGGTGTTAGGGTTATTGTATAACACATCATTTCAACAAAATGTCTCTTCCTCAATATTTGATTAAAGTATCTGTGTATTTTCAATGGCCGCAAGCCTGCTGTTCAAACCAAGATTCCAGACGATACTGAATCGTTTTCCACCTTGAAAGAAGCATTGAATAATTTGATGTCTGATTCCTATAACAGAAGGGTGACAAAGATCGAGTTCCGGGAGGACTGGATTGATACAAATGGAAGGGTGAAATACAACTTAATCGAGTTGAAGAATGATGAATATGTGAAGGCCATGTGGAAATCATTTTGCCATATGATAACTAAAGGATCGATCGAATTGGATACGCAGATCCAAAGATCCACTAATAACATAATGAAGTGTTTGATTCGTCTAGAGTCTTCTGGTAGTGCCTAGGTTTTCATGTTTCGGAGTATTATTTATGCTTGTTTGTTATTTGTCATTAGATGTTTGTTAACTATTTTTGTTTGTTATTTGTCATTTGA
This sequence comes from Vicia villosa, assembly GCF_029867415.1. Lineage (NCBI taxonomy): Eukaryota > Viridiplantae > Streptophyta > Magnoliopsida > Fabales > Fabaceae > Vicia > Vicia villosa. Next base: position 448,556 of record NC_081180.1, on the reverse strand, counting down.
TGTTCGTTATCTACTCGAAACATGTACTAGCCAAAAAGATTATGCAATAAAAAAGATGTTTGCACGTAAGATGTTCGTACAAAATATACAAATAATACAATGATAATAAAATAAATCTACATAGGTCTTCCACGGGCAACATCCACCAACCTAGCTAAAATACTGTGGACCTCACCATCAGGGTTCACCAGACCCATGAGGCTATCCAAGTGGACTGCGATGTACTCCAGGCGACTGTCCTGGTCACCAGCGGGAGGTGGTGGTGGTGGTGAAGAAGCCTTGGTAGCCGAAGGCCCTGGAACATCAAATGATGCAGCAGATGGGGGGTTGAACCTAGGGTGTGACACACTGAGGAACCACTCCATGTATCCATCTTAACACTGCGCAGGATGGTGAACCACAACGGTTGTATCCATGATCTCATGGGGGAGCTGAGGATGTGACTCTGAAACAAGCGATCAATGCCACCAAATGGAGCCTCTGGGACTGGTTGTGGGATGCCCTCGATATAACCAAAATGGCGTAGACACCTCTCAGGCAATCTAACATACCCTGAATATAAAGAAGATACATCAAAAGGAAGATGCTCGTAGTGACGTGTATACGGTGTCCATATGACATCATCTAGCGTCATAGAATCCTGTCTCCGCCTGTACTCCATCAAGGGTCCGTCTCCTATAAGGGTTTTTCTGGCCTTCCACCTCCTCGCACAAGGGTCAGTAGTCGCACAATGCTGGGTATTCCACTCAGAGATGCGGGGGAAGTGCTTGTAGATCCAACACTGCATAAATAAAAAAAATCAAGCCCATGTAAAATATAATAAAACACAAAAAACCATGTAAAAAATTATAATATACCTGTAACAAGCTCATGTAACCAGTAAGTTGTCTGGTGTCAGGACGACACGGGGTCTCAAGGTTGCTGAAGAGAGTAAGATAGTGGACATCTATATAGTATGCAGACTTATCCGCAAAGAGAGTACATGCCACTAGATGTAGCATGTACGCCCTAGCAGTAGCCTGTTACCTCTCAGCATCGACAAGTTGCTGATAAACCTTTCTCAACCAAGACATCCTGAGGTGAAAGCCTCGAGTGTCACCAAACTCCTTGAGCACAACTCATCAACCTCTAACGCATCCATCACCATGTGAACCGCCGTCGTGTGGTCCTTATGAACTCGTCTAACATCATTCAGAGTCACCGTCATCTCCTCGAATGGAAGATGGAAGGATGATGTCTCCGGGTGACATCTATCTACAAAAGCTGATAATGGAGGATCGTCCATCATCGTCAGGGAGAATCCAGCAAAGTCCAACAAATGGAACTCCCGAACTATCCTCGCCACCTCGTGAGGCATCGGTCTCTCAGGGAAGTTCTTCAATTTCGACCTGTGAGAAGTGACCTTCAGCACTGGACGCTCCTGTAACAAAAAAATACAATTAAAACACAATAGTATAAATCAAATTGCATAATAAAAATTAAGCAATGTTACATACCTCGCCCTGCCATATCCTAAAAGCGGCATGGTCAACATATCTTGTCAAAACGGACCTGTCAGAAGGTCCTTCTGGAAAATCCTCATCAGTGTGAACTGATGGCTCTGTAGATACACATGTGGTGGTGTCCGTTTCATGCACCACCCGCTCCTCAGCACCCCCCTCATCAGCCACAATCACCCGCTCCTCAACTCTAGCCACCTCCTCATCAGCAACATGTACTTTTCCTCAACTCCAGGTACCCCCCTCACCAGCAACCCCCTCCCCAGCAATAGTCACCGACTCCTTAACAACAACCTCCAACACAACCTCTGCAACCTCATCCCAATGCACCTACCCGTCCACAGTAGTGAAAGCTCTACCATCTGGACACCGAGGTGCACGGAACCCCTTACCCGCCTGCTCAGCCCTCTGTTTTCGGTTAGAACCGGTCGGAGCAACGCGTCCATCACGTAATAATGACGTACCAAACTCATTAGCATCAGCCAGAGCACGAGCATCAGCTCTATCGATGGCCCAACCCGCAAAGTATCATCCCTGTCTCTAGTCGTCATTGAAATACCAAAATTTTCAAAATTTACGGTATTTTTTAAAATTTATAACGATACTGGAAATTGTGAAATTTCCGATACAAAATACTACTGAAAAGTTATTTGTTTTCGCGAAATTTTCTGTATCGCCCAAAGATTTAAAATTTTTTCAGTTATCCATACAGATTTCAGAAAATGTAGTAAATGATTTATGTTAGATATTTTGGTCTTTTCAACCATTTTGGGGGAGTGGCCTGGATAATTTGGGAGGTGAGAAACAAAATCTCTTATAAGGGCCTAGAAAATAAGAGTGAGATAGGCCTACCCAAGTATAATAGCGATCGCGTGTGTACTTTTTTGTTCTTGCTGTTTTTTCAATTCAATCTGTTTGGTTTTTTTGCTGTGTTAATCGAGAGAAAGAGAGAGATGCAAGACGGTGGTGATGAAGTTAACATTCAAGAGTTGGCCTCCAACCTCACCATTTACAAAGATCAACTCAACCAGGTTCTTTCTAGGGTTTATCTTTTTAATAATAATTATAATAATTCTACGATTCATTCCTCAAAATCTGATTTTTTATTATTATATATGAATCAATCATGAATTAGGTTAGAGAACTCTTGAATGACGAACCCTCCAATTCTGAGTATGTCGACATGGAAAGGGAGCTCTGCGAGGTTTGCTTTCTTCCCTTTTACTTGTTTTCTATTCATTCAACTCATTATCCTCTCTTTCAATTTTACTGTTATTATTCTTAATTCACAACTCTCTCGCTTTCAAGGTAGATATCGATTTATCGGTAAGCGCTTCACGACGATGGAATGGAGTGATATAGGATAAGATGGAATAGAATAAATTTTTTATTTTTATGTTTATTAATTTAATTGATTAATTTAAGAAGTTCTTTTTATAATTGAAACTGCCGAACCCTGGGATTTTGTTTGAAAAATTAGATGAATATGTAACAAGAAAATAAAAAGAGAAACTTTTCAAAATGCACATCACTTCTATCTATCTTGGTTCTGTGCAGGTGTGGTCTGTCTCCTGATGTCTGCTATGCTTTCTTCCTCTCACCTGATAATGAATGAGATGTTCAGAGATTCTAAGTTAGAATTTCGACATTAATTTGGTTTATCATGTAAACGTTTATGTGAAATGTATTTCTTTTACTGAATTCGAATGTGGCCTAAATTTGTGCAACACAGGTGATTGCTTTGACGGAAGAACTCCTCGCAACTGCCAAGCAAAATGAAATTTCCGTTGCCGCTGAATCTCCAAGTTTATCAAGATCCAAGGAGAATAAAGCGGTACATATTTATTGACAATTTGTGTATTTCATTTCATGATTTATATATTCGATTGCACTGGTTACTGTCAGGTTCATGTATTTATTTGGCTATTTGTACATTTATGTATTCTTCACGTGTACTTCATACACTTAGCAGTGATTACATTACACCATCTAATATAATGTCTAGTATTTTTCTTCTATCATAATGGTGCCTGTTCCTAATGGCTTAGTTCTTTGCTTTTAATGATTGATGAAATTACAATCTGGTACAAGTTGTGGAGGATACAATTGAAATAATCTTTGATGATTTGAATGCAGTAGTTGATTACTGATCTTTAGTAACTCTTTATATTATTCCATCGTTTAGGAGCTTGATAGCCACTTTGATCATCAAGACAAATTTCCCATTGGCACCAGAGTTCAGGCAGTTTATAGTGAAGATGGGGAGTGGTATGTTACGTTTATCTCCCGTTGTTTTATAGCAGTGTTTTTTATTTTCCATCTTATTTGCCTGTGTTTTCTTCATGTTAAATTTGTTGTATTGTGGATGTCCAGGTATGATGCCACAGTTGAGGCATACACGCCAAATGGTTATTATGTTAGCTATGACAGTTGGGGTAATAAAGAAGAGGTATAGTTTCAAAACTACTTGATTCATATTTATTCTGCAATCCTAGTCATATTACATTATGTGTCATATGCATACTTTAACTCCAAATTATTTACTATTGCATGATTTTAGTGGTAACTTGCATTGTTTTGATGTTAGAGAAGTAGGGGAAGGATTTAGTTCTAATGAAAGTTTTGTCTATTTCAGTCGATCTAAATTTAACAACGATAGTATTAAGAAAGAAATCCATCTTTGGAATTTCCAACTTAATTGTTATTTTAATGATGTATGTATCTACCTTTTTTCAATATTATACTCCATGACATGAGCCATGAGTACATGATTTAGCTGGTTTGCAAACGACACAAACTCGTGACAAAATTTTCTTTATGTACTATGTAGGTAATAAGTATGAAATCAAGTAACAGGTTTTAAATCTAGTAGTCAGCATGCCATCATGTTTATTGAAGTGTTTTCTAATTTTCTGTTTAGTTGAGAAAACTATTGCCTGTACCCTGTGCTATGCAGGTGCATCATGCATTCTTAACACTCCACTCATAAATTGCATCATCAGAATATAGGCAATACAAATGAGCCACTAACTTGTCATCACAATCTAAAACATTACTTTTTGTTGTTGAAAAGGGTTAAATATGGTTGTAGTTCCTAGTATTAAATTAGGAATCTTTGAGTTTAGTTCCTATAATTTTTTTAACCATTTTTAATCTACTGTTTATAAAAGAGTGTTTTTAGTCCCTAAAGAGGGCACCTGATAAAAGGCAGAGACATAGAAAAATGGTTATTTTATCTGGACTAAGAGCGTATTTAACCCTATCAAAAAATTCTTCAATAGTTTTTCTAGTTTCTAATATTTCAAGGTAAATTTCATATGTTTGTTGTTTATTGTAGGTAGATCCCGCTAATATAAGGCCAATTCAAGAAGGTACTGTAGATGCTTTGGTAGAAGCGGAGCGCGTAGCCGAAGCTACAAAGCAGGCTATCAAAAGAAAAATTGCGCAAGCTGGGTCTGTTGATTTTCAGTCACGAACTCTACCTGCAAAGCTTCGTATAGAGCCCGATGACCCTGAGGATGTGGTGAGTGTTGCTGAAATATTCACTAAAAATGAAAAAGCTTATTTATTTTATATATTAAGTGCTTTAATTTTCTGTCTTTGCAAACTAGTTTTCCTTGGTTTGATCTCTTGTTCTGTTGCCTACTTTTAGTGAAGTATTTGTTTTCTGCAAACATTTTTATTGGTATTGGCATTCTGAAATTGTTTTTGTTCAATCCAAATTTATCTGCCAGTTTTCTAAGATGGCATCAATGACATGTTTGCTAACTCAATGATTACAGAAAATTACGAAACGGAAGAAAATACATGCCTTTAAGTCTAAGATGCGGATGGAACAACTTGAAGTCACACAAAATAAGCGGCAAAATGCTTGGCAGCAATTCCAGACAACCAAAGGAAAAGCAAAGAAGGTACCTTTCTCAATTTTCTTTCTCTAATATTTATTCTAGAATCTTCACAATCCACCGATTAGTTTGTTATGGTTACATTGTTTTCATTTAAATATTTAATTTTGTAATGTATTGAATGTGGTTGGTTTGTTCCAGATTGGTTTCTTCTCGGGAAGGAAGCGGGAGAGTATATTTAAATCTCCTGATGATCCTCAAGGAAAGGTTGGTGTGACTGGAAGTGGGAAAGGTTTGACAGAGTTCCAGAAAAGAGAAAAGCATTTTCATCTCAAGGACGGCACAATCGAGAATGATGAATAGAATAGGTTAAGAAATAGGTTAAGAAATATCCTAAATGATGTATGTAACATGCTCAAACCAATCACTGTAGTGGCTGTTAGATGCCAAACTAAACAATGCATGTTTTCAAGTGAAATATTGAGACTGGTTTCAGATTATTATTTTGGTCCTTTATTGTGTGTGCAATACTTATAGGGATATCGTCTCAGTTTAATGTGACCAATCAATAAATGTCTTCCTATATTTAAGCCTGTAGTCCTTTGTGTCCTAATTAAGTAAAATTTAAATTTAAATGTATTTTTGTCCACTATTTATGTGTTTTTAACTTTTTGAACTCCTATGTTATAATTTGATTTTTAAAAAAATTAGAATTAGATTATTATAATTTTTCATATTTTTTTCAGAATAAATTAGTAATTTTAATTAAGTTTTTAAAAAAAGGGAAGTCAAAGTTGGAGATTATTCCTGCATCTGAACCCTTTGAATTAAAGTTAATGGAAGATGATTGTTATTTATTAATCTTATGTTTTTACCAGGTATATGTTGATTACTTGATGGAAAGTGAAGTATTCATATATATTACAAGATATTTAAACTATTAGTTGAAAATAGGACGAATGTAACATCGAAAGGTGGAAAAAAAAAGTGAAGTATTCACATAATACCGGAGATGAATAGCTGAAAAATAGAATGAATATGACGTCAAGAGGTTGAGAAGTGATGGAGGAGGTAAATATACCTCAATTGAATTTATACAATTATGTGAAAAGGAAGGATAATAGCTCTTTACACACCTCAACACAAAGTCATTGTTGAGAAAAAGAATAAAAACATATTGAATATGGCAAGAAGCATTGCTTAAGGCAAGACATCATGTTGTGGAAGATCAAGTTGTTAGTTGATAAAAAAATCAACATTTGATCTAGCAAATGAGTCATGTAAGGAACTAGCATATAGAAATCAAGCAAATGAGTCGTGTAAGGAAAATATTGCAAGAGTGAGATACACCTTGTGGAGATTATAACCAAGGATTGATGGGGATGAGAAAATTAGATCAAAGGAATAATGACAATGTAATTCAACTATTGGGGCAATTCGATTGTGCTTTGAAACGCGAACAAATTGTCACAACTTGACAGTTTTGAATTTTAGTTTCATTAAAATCATTTGAATGAACAATCTACTCTTAATTTATTCCATCCCTCTTTAATTTCATCCATTCTTCTTTAAGCCAATTACCATGTGAAACAAGTTATATCCCAACATTATACACCAATAGTGCAAATATGTTTTCCCTTTGAATTTTCCAATATTATGTAAACGTATTTTAAAAGTAATATAAAATATAATAAAAAAGTACAATATGATTGAATACTTGTGTAAAATTTATTTATATGTTTGTAATTTTGAGCTCAAAAAGGATAACAAGCACCTAAATTCAAAAACCAAATATTATCAGCAACCAAGCGAGAGATGTATGTTTCTTTTACTCGAGATGTTATAGACGTGACAACGATTTATACAAAATTCAGTATGCTCAAAATTCCACATTGTCGAACTATGTTCAAAAGTAAAAATGAGATAGTTTTCAAGTCCAACCCATTTATGAGGCACCAATGTTGGAACGCAAGAGTGTGTCCAGTACAGTATAACTGATAGTTGCGTCAAGAAACATCAATCCTTAAACTGCCTAGACAAATTGGTTGAATTTAAGACAATGTTCTTCTATTGAAAGACTCCACTGTTATGTTGGCAGTAAAAGCAGGAATTGAATTCATTTTCCTAATGAATATATCAACCTGAAATGACAATAACAAGTATGACTCAGTAAAAAAAACATGAATATCTGACAATGTAACAATAACATGCACGGTAACATTTCTCTTTCCAAACACGTATTCTGTTTTTGGTGTATAAAAGTCTATCTATATTTCTAGAGATGATAACAAATATTGCATATAATTGGATCCTAATACACATAAAACATTAGTAAAACTCTCGTACACACTACAAATGTATCTAAATATCTAATCAAATATTTTCAATAATAGAAGAAATATCAGAATTCTTTCTTTGAGGTGTACGAGGAAGGTTTTGCAGCTAAAGCCTCTTCTCTCACGCGCACAAAAATTAATATTTGTGCAGGGAATCAGAAAAATAATAGTTTAAGATGTTAAATATTTATTATAAATATCATGGTATCCTTACCTGACGAGATACATCAGGCTGAGATGTGTAATTATTCACCTGTTATGAAAAAAAATGAAAGCAAAAAAAAATTCAACAACTTTTCATGTCATTTTGAAAAGCAAAAAACAAGCAAAGATAGTAATTGCTGATTTTTCTTTTCCAGGTTCCTGATCTTTAGTCCCTAGTAACTTTTACACCATTTTTAGTCCTTACCATTGATAAAAACGGGTGTTTTTAGTCCCTACAAAATTCAACATATTTAACCCTTTAATATAATACATTACAAACTTTAATATCTTACCAAAATGTTGGTATTCCCCGATTCATATTCAAATTCAAGTTTTTCATCATCACTTTGTGCATAAATTGATTGCAACGTAAATCGTGTCACTGGGATTCCATTTGGTCGCTGGTGTTCATCCATCACAATCTGCCAAATATTGTTATTGACAACCAAATAAGCATTCCAGGTGTGAACAAAAAGACACAATTGTACAATCAGTTGTCAGCTATTCCAGTTTGGAAAGAACTTAATTAGAAAATGCTCAAGAGACAGTTTCTCAGAGAGAAAATGACAAGCCCGATATTCAAATCCATTGGTTATACATATCGAATTACACATAAAAGTTTGGTGTGAATTTTATTTTTTTAACTTCTATCCGTAGAATTTCCAAACTCAACAATGACCTATGTGTTATAAAAACCACCTTCAAACATAAGCATGCTTCAATATTATTTGAAAAGGTAGTGAGCGAGTGATTAAAAATAAATCCAGCATAGTGGTTTACCCATTCCAAATTACTTTATTACCAGGATGCGTTAGTATTTTCAAAGCAAAGTGTGTGGTCTTCCAAAAATGAAATAAAACACTATTAGGTGCAAACACTTCTAACTTATACTGAAAGATAGTAATAAAAAGATTGCGGTAAAAAACATCTGAAAACGCCAACCTTGTAACCAAAAATCTCACAGCATGCTCTCCGGAAAACTGAAATTCTGTCTGCAAACACAGTCTTGTATCTGTTTATGTTTCAGCATCTCTGTTATTCAAAAATCATCTTCATAACAATAAACACATAATATACCAAAAGTAGCAACTTATATACTCACCTCTCTTCTCGCTTCTCTAGTGTTGCAATTTGTTCTTTCAGTTTCAATATCTTATCCGATATGTAGCTATCTACCAGCTTTCCAGTTTCTCCTAAACAGTTTAAAGTGATCAGGAAAGGCATACATTTGATAACATTATCATTCAGTAGTCAATAAAACAAAACAAGAAGTCCTGACCGCCTCGAGGCCTTAACACATACTCTCCCTGGACTCAATTATAAGAAAAAATACCTAATTCCACACTTATTAAGGATGGTAGTTTACTGCATTTCATTTTCTTGATTTCATGTAAATAAATTAATGTGAGAACCAGACTTGTCCAACAGACCTTGACAGAACACCTCCAAGGCTAACACAGATTTTTCTAAATTGTGAAAATAATTTTTGTTTATTTCCGTCAATCCAGGTCTTCCTTTTTAAAAGGTTATTGATAAGAAATAGATGTTAATTGATAAAAATCAAAACTGCTACTGTACAGAATCTTATCAAGATAAAGAAGCAAAAATTTCAAAATTTAAAAGTAATAAAGAAATAAAAATCAGTCAATCTTAATTAATAATAGTTTAAAAAGATGAAATAATCTTAACCAGGGATTTAAAATTTATTTTTGCTGTTGTCTTTTTCTTCTTGGTTCTGCGTGCCACATCACATTTTATATGGTTTCATCTATAATCATATATAGCAGCATCAACGAATTCTAATCAAGTTCTTTAGGCATAAATTCTGCAAAAGGAATTGAAAAAAATGCAATAAAAAAAGTAGATATTATAGAGCATCATTCTCTTCCATTCAGCTCTTATATTAACACTACAAATTTTCAAAAGTTTCAGACACCTCTTTCTTGCCAACTATTGATGCCTCTATTATAGACTCTTTCTGAATTATAATATTTAGACCCTAAAATCAATTTTAGTAACAAGGTTTCTTACCTGATTGACTCTTCAATTCTTCGACAGCTTTTAATTTCTCTTTTGTTTTCTGCAGTTCATTTTGCAGAGCTTCTATGGTTTGTTTGGCTTCGTTATCTACAGTAAGTGTATTTACCATCCGCAGAACTTTCGTACTAGCGGAAGAAAAATCTCCATGACCCAACTATACCAGGAAAAACAATGCGTCAACAATCAAACTGAAATGAAATCCAAACACTGGTCAGCTTGGGTGAACGAACAGAAAATACAAACATTAGAAATATAGGCAACTTAATATTATAAAAATATCCATACTAAGACTACAATGTATTAGTGTTGTTGTGTGTTGTAACTTGTAAGAGAACTGTTGGTAAATAAATAAAAAAAGTTCAACAGAAGCGGCTAGCTAAGAACAATGGAACCCTAGGTTGGTAAATGAGTAAAATATTTACATCATTCTTAATTAATGTATTATGGAAACCCGTTAGGGGAATCCTAGAAACACATTGTTTGTGGTTGTTAGTCCTTATTTATAGAGTTATCAATTTGTGAGGCGACTAAACTGAGTTTTTAAAAAAGTGAACCAAATATAAATAATGTGTCAAAAAGGTGTCTCGATATCATTTCTCAAACTACTTCAATGCAATAAAAACTGAGTTTTTTAAAAAGTAAACCAAACATAAATAATGTGTCAAAAAGGTATTGAAGACGCACATATGAAGAAATAGAAAGGACTTTAGTTTATGAAATGAGATGCAATAAAAAGAAAGAGCAACATAATATCCTTGAGTTTCTGCAAAAATTTACCCAACACTCACCTTTGCCTCTAATAATGATATCTCTGAGCGGAGCCGGTCACTCTCCCTCTCCAGTGACTTTATTCTTCTTGCTTCATTGTGCAATTTATCGTTGAGTATCTTTATTTCCTCATGTTGGCGATTATTAACCACTCTCAGCTCGTTTAAGGTGCTTTCTAGCTCTTTAATATACTCATCTTTCTTCATAAGAGATGATTCAAGTTCCTAAATGGATCAGCCAAAAAACAAGCAAGAAACATTTAGATATTACATGATAAGTTAAATGTGACAAACAGATGGAAATACAACCTGAACAGGATTAGCACTACTTGATTCATCTCCAGCTTCACCATTCTTCAACTTGGCAAGAATTCTTAATTTGTTTCTTTCCTCTGTAACAACTGCAAGCTGCAAGACAATAAACAAGTGATTGAAAGCACATACTGAAATTAACAGCATACAAATGACTACATATTCCGGAAAATAACTCTACTACACAATCACTACTATCACAGTCATGCAACAACAGTTAACGTTATCTCAAATAGTTTTCCCAAAATTTTAGGCTGTTACTGTCCCAATAAAAGCCAACTTCATAAAAATACACCAGAAGCATGACAACATAATCAAAGTGATACTTTCACTTGCACAAAATAATCTGAGATTTTTAGAAACTGGAAAGAAGTTTAAATGAATTAACACAACTTTCAATTAAATCAAAGTAATATTTTCACACTTATGTGTCGAGCACGGCTGTCTTGTACGATCATTAACAGGGAAACATCATGCATGTTAGCATGTAGCATATAATGCATAGTTTCAAAAGTTCATAAACCTAAAGCTTCAATACCGCAGAAAGTGGGGAAAATGACAACAAAAAAGGTGTCTATAGGGTAAAACCCTTTTTTAGATCTCTAAAACAACAAGCATATAATAATTAGGAAATAGGAGATTCTAATGCTTATCAAGAAAAGTTATCACATTTAAGTTTTTTTACAAAAGCAGCCAACTCATAAACTGATATCTAAGTGCTTAAGTTTCAAAAGCTGTGTTTGCATCACTTGAGATGGGAAAATTGTTTAGGAATAACCACGACAAAAATCAATTATATTACAAGGTTTACAAACACTAAAATAGTAATATTATAAAATTACTAATGAGTCCCATCTCATTATGTAGGAGATACTAAATCAGAATAGATATATAGCTCTTGAATAGATTATAGTATCCCTAAATAGAAGATACTTTCCAATAACATCAAGTGCCCTGATAGAACGAATAACTCTTTGTAAACAATCAATTTATGCTGCCTGTGTACTTAAAGAAGAAGCTAAAATACCAAGGCTGAAGGAAACCTTGTATCAGTGTGTCACTCAACATGTTTGCTTTAGTAATTCATATATTTGCTGGTGTGAGTTGCAATGAAAATATACATACATCTTGTTACATTCTGAGTTGACAAAGACCAATAGAGAAGAAATTTCAAAACGTCACAAGGTCTTTCCTTGGAATTATGTGCCGACGTCGTAAGTCCTGTAGCCCCAACACTTCTTAACAAAGGTGTGTCTAGTCTCTAACATGTGTCAGTTTCTGACACAAACACATGTGATTACGTTCAATTTATTCATTTTTTCAAATTATTATCAGTGTTGATTTGTCAGTGTCATCTCCGTGCTAGTGCTTCATAGGAGTAGGACATAAGTGCATTCTAGACGTGAAATTTAAGCTATCTCCTCCTAGCATCTAAACCCTTTTCGAGATATATCTTAAATTCAGCAACTGTCAAACTCCTTCCTACCTTAAATGCAAGTCCTCTAAATGCAAGTCCTACACTAGTCCTCTAAATGCAAGTCCTACACTAGTCTTGGTATCCAGTATAACAGATAATGAATCTCAGATTTCAAAATGGCAATGGAATAATCAATGATATAATTATAAACCAAGTAAAGAACAAGTCAAGTGTTCAGTTGTTATTATTGCATAATTAACTTCTAAACAAACACTGACCGTTAATTCAATCTGTTTAATCTCTGATTTTAATACTTCCGCTTTCTCTTTGGCCAACGCAGCCTCAGTTTCGGCATTTTGTTTGCCAGTCTCAGCAGCATCCAAAGCCACCTCCAGTTGTTTCAAGCGATTAGTGCCTTCACTCTCCTTCTGTGTGCTATAAAATGCCTCTCTGCATATATAGAAGATATCAAGATTTAAAAACACATGCCTTCTACTGACCATGTAAACCAGCATTGATATCTCTATTCTTGCTAAACTCAAAAAACGACAGAAAACTGATCTCAATATGAAAGGATCGTAGGCGATACAAACATATAACAACAAAAATGGATGATATCATGCACATAACGGATGCAAAAAGCAGAAGTTAGTTTTTCCCTATTGACGCGTTTAAGTAGCGTCGTTTCTAAACCTATAAAAGGAAAAGGTAGTGTCACATCAGATGGAACATTGGCTGAGAAAAAAAAATAGCATTATTACTACAAGGCCAGTAGGACATTTCTCAAATATATGAACTCATAGTGCTCATAAATAAAATGACCAGCCGGAAAAGAATATTCCAGAGCTATTAATCCAGACAGTGCCTTCAACAGCTCAAATATATTAAAATAGCAAAGCAAACAGAACTTCAACACGCTATTCACGTACTTTTGTAAAGCTGCAAATTTAGCAGGCATGTCCTCAAAACACGAGATGCCAGGTATGTCTTTAATCATCGATCTCCACGATGATATTTGATCCTCTAACTTCTTCATATTTGACTGGACATCCTGTAATTTAGATAACTCAGATTGTGCCCTTTCACAGCGGCTCTTTTCCTCCAGCAGTTTTTCCTTCAAAAGCTCAATGCTCTCATGATTTGATTTTAGCTTTCTTGCTTCCCTTACTTCAGATTCCTAAAATTTCAAAGTTAACTGGATACATTACTCAGATTACCAAGGCCATGTGGAGACAAAAAAATAAAAAAGAGACAATGAAATGTGAAGAAAAGCAATCATAACTTTTGGCACCAATCCATAAAAATTCCATTGGATTTAGGAAAGTAAAAAGACATAATTCAGGAACCAAGCCTGCCCAACCCTCTTCTTATACATCCAGATCATTCAATAAAACAATAATGTGCATATCAAAAATAAAATAAAAAATCTGGTTCCTCTCCATGCATGATCATGCCACTTGAGTTACAGCTGAAATTGGTTTGCACATCAAATCATCAATGCATGCAACCTCGCACAACAACAGTCAAAATAAAAAGTGGCCCCGAGACTCAAGGTAAAAGACAGAGCAGACTCACATAGTGTTGAAGCTCCTGCTGCAATTGCTTAACCAAAACACTACTCTCAGTGGAAGAACCTTCTTGAGATGGAAAAGTTGCTAGTTTCTTTTCAACTTCAATCTTCTGGTGCAAACACTAGGAATAATGGTGTAAAGCAAACATAAGTTCATAAAACCGCTGGAAATGGGAATATGACAGTGACATAATGCAGGTACACTAGAATTAAAATCAACCAGGAAACTCTCCATACGATAAGAAGCTTAACACCAAATCAAATTTAACATTGCAGAAGAAGCATTTTGTTTAAAGCCCAATCTTAATTAAACCCCAATAAGCAACTAATTAGATATGCAAACCTCGTTGAATTGGTCCTTAAGATGGTCCAGTTGCTCTTTTAGCAGCTCTGCTTCTCTCTCCGCATTTTTTGCTCTGCACTCCATTTGTTCAAGCTACAGCCAGAAAATTATACAACTTAAAGAATGACTCATGGATGTAAATGACCATTAGTCTGAACAATGAACAACAAATATGACAACTTACATTTGCAGTTATTCTAGAAATAGAAAACTTTGAGTCACTTTCCAGGTGTGAATGATCATCCTGAACTCTCTTTTTATCTCTCTCTATACTCTCTGAAAGACGGCCCAACCTCCCTTCTAAAGATGTTGCTTTCTCTTCGGCCAAAGCAGCATTAGACTCGGCTTTCATGCGAAGGTTTGTCTCATTTTGGAGCTTAACCTAAAAACAAGTTTCAACAAAAAAATTTGAAAAGGCTAATAATTCAACTAATATATAACAAGCTATTAACATAACACAAGCAGTAAGGTCAAGAACTTTAAAAAAAATGCATCAGTTCAAAATTAGCAGCACCTGGAGTTCACTGTTCAACTGTATATGTTTTCTCAATCGTTCTTGAGAATCAGTAACTTCTTTCAAAAGTTGATCCTGTAGTGCTTTTTCACGGCCTTTTGCAGCAGCGAGTTCCTGTTGAGTGTATAAGAATTGGTCCATAAATTTTTTCCTCTCAGTATCTGTGAAATTTGACAGTAAAAAGAAAGGTACATAAGAAGTAGTAAGTGGTGAAATGAAGAGTAATTGGACAAAGAAGCATATACCTACCAACTTTTTTGAAATTATCATTGAGTGTTTCCAGTTGAGATTGATAATCACGAACTTGATTTTCAGCTTTACTTAAGGCATCTAGAAAATCGGATTTGACCTATGCAATAAGGAATTAGGAGCGGTAAGATTAGACCTAGAGTATTAACATGCATTGTAAGGTTAAATTGATGGAGAAGGAGAAAGGGAAAGAAACCATTTGGCGACACTGATAGGTGCATAGCATGTGGTCGGAAACGGAGGGTTCCTGAGATGAGTCCGGTGGATCCTCGTAGATGACGAGCTGGTGGTTAACCTCGGCGACGGCATCTGTATCAGCGTCGGCACGAGGCCTCTTGTTCGGTGGAGGAGTTCTGAGCATCATTTTTTGGTTGAGCTTCCCACAATACAATGCGGAATTTGAAATAAAACCCCACACAGAAGGCGCAACTTTATTCAAGGAACACGAACACAGCACTGATCTTTGGGATACTTAAGTTAACTAGGATATTTATTATGCAAACGCGAACAAAATATCAAATGGTTTCGTGGTGTAGTTGGTTATCACGTCAGTCTAACACACTGAAGGTCTCCGGTTCGAGTCCGGGCGAAGCCATTTTTTGCGGTTTTCTGGATCGTTTTCCTAACACACTTCTGCAAAAAAAGATAAATGGATCCATAATCAAAAAATTAATATTTTATTCTCCTCTAAAATAAAGAAAAATCTTGAAAATAAAATAAAAAATAGTCTTGGTTGTTTCTAACCATAAAAAGAATTTTAATGCAGAAAAGTAATCATCTACAAATTATTAAAGAATTCGAAATCAAAATGTGATTAACTTTGCTCTTAATTACTCCAATTTCTAAGTAACATCCACATCTCAAAGAAATAAAAATGACATTTTTTCTCGCTTTAATTGTAGAAAATTAAATCATATGGCTAGAAAATACAGGAGTAGGCGTAAATCATATTGTAGTCCTAATATGCAAGTTTACTTAATTGGTAAGAAGTTTATTTCTATGAGTAGAAAAATAATAAATCAAAGCGTAAGTGATAATAAATTTGATTTCTTCATAAAACTTTGATAACAAATGAGTTAAATGATACAAATTTTATATATTTAATTATAAATATAAATAATTTCTAAAATTTACACTAAAATAAATTAAAATAAAATTATATGGGTTACAATAAATAATCATGGAAAATAAAATTTGATTTAAAATTTTATTATAGATTTTAATTGATTATATATATAAAAAACATTATTAAGATTTAAAAAATATTAATTGTCACAAAAATTATATCTTTTTAAAATGATGATTTTACCTCTCTATTATTTCTAAATGATCCATAATTTATTGTCATAGATCAAGTTATCTGCATAACCATAAACAAATACATGAATGAATCAGCAATGTATTATATTATATTAAAAGAAAAAAATGCATTGAAATGAGAATTGACATTAACAAGCCACACGTTGATAAACAGTTACGCTAGCTTTTATATATTTTATTATTGCATTATTATATTTTTTTTAACTACACCCCCCAAACTTGAGGTCCCTAATTTTTTGAGGTCCTGGACTGTGGGCCTGCTTGCCCGGGCCCATGGTCGGCCCTGGCAACATATGTTTGCAAACCTTGGATCACTACTATTCGAACCTCCCAATTTGCTCAAGCATGCTTACTACATTCTAAACCCGGTCTTTACGTTGAAATAATATTTGTTTTTACGTGCTAAAATCTAAATAGAAACCTATTTTATAAATTTCAATAAGACTTTTGAACCATTCAAACCAAATATCACAACTTCAAAATTATAGCACTACTAATACTCAAAGTGCATGATGTAGTAACTAAATTGATTGGTATGTGCTAATTAAATTAAATGAGTGTCACTTCTTATTTAAAGTTCAATCTCTTACGGTAATATTTATTTATATTTAAGCATTAATATAAACAAGTTATTGATATTTATACATCAATAATTTTAAAAAAAAAAATCAAGGCACACAGTTTCTAACTCTAGAAAAGTTGGTTACCTCTGATAGCTATTTACTTAAGCATTGAAATATTTGCAAGCACCACACCATCCGTCAGACCAGGATGTCATGACATCAATTGTAAGAGAGTTTATCATCTAATTTTATTAATGATGTAGCTTGATGCTTAAGAAACTCATTTCATTTATCGAATGAATGAAAAGAATGAAAAACTATACAATTAAATATCGTATATATATATATATATATTTTTTATTATTTTGTTTATGTGTTGAAAGATATGCACTAAAAATGAGAGAAAATACTTATTTGGTTCGAGTCAAGCAATTTTTTTATGATTCGAATCAAATGAGAGAATGATTCCGATTAAGAACTTAAAGTCTAGATCTAGCAATATTTGATTCGCCTCGTGATTCAAGTCATTGATCCGATTCAAGGAAATAATATGAGTAAACTGGACAGAGCCAAAATCAAAAATTTCTTGTCCGTGTTTGATTCGAGTCAACTTATTCTTTGAATTGAATCAAAGCAGGTTTGATTCGATTCAGGCCAAAGCTTGAATCGATTCGACTTGACCACAGATGTGTACTAGATGGTATCATGGGGGTGGTAGAGAGGACATTTTTGTACCGTCGAAATCATGCCAGGACCGGTGGGGCACTTGACAGTAGAGGCGTGGTAGCCAGTAGAGGACGTGGACGCATAGGCGGGGCCAGAGACAGGGGAGATGCGGAGGATGTTATCCGACACACACTGTAGTGATGCCTGTGATTTTTTTTATATATGTATTTTGATTTCATTTATGTACGTTACTTTGATTATGTATTTGACATTATGGCCGATGATTTATACGATGTATTTTTTGGTGTACTATTTTCTATTGTCTTTAAATTGCATTACTTTAATTTACTGTAATTTGATGTTCCATTTTTGTTATATAAATTGAGTTTTAGAGTGAAATGTATTTGATTTGAAAATATAGCAGAAGGTTTCGTAGGTACATCTACATACTCCTACGGGACCAAATGATGCGCCCAGTCCTCAAATATAGCAGTGAGCTCCACTCGGATAACTGTGTCAGGAGCAGCCTCAAAGGGTGACATCGGTATTAGCTACACACGTCCAAACTGCCTCATCCACCGCTCAGGCAGATACCTCACCATGGTGTTGGCCCCGCATGCTAACCAGCCAGAGTATAACGCGATGCAATTGAACGGGACAAGAACACTGTAGTCGGTGAACGGCGTCCAACAGATGTCATCGTGGGCTATGCGGTCAAGGTACACGTGATATGGTAGCATTGCGTTGTTCTCCCTTTGGAGAATATATCGGGCGGCCCTAGGCAAGTCGTCGGTGTATGCAGAATCAACGGCGAAGCCGTGGATGTGGGGGAAGTAGTAGATGATCCAACCATGAAACACAAATACAATAATATGTTAAAAATAAATATGAACCATAAATAAATGTGTAACAATTAAAAGGAAACGTACCGTTAAGAGTGTGGCAGATCCACTCAACTGCCCGATCCTCCAGTTGGAGGCTTCATTCAGCTTCTGGTATAGGTATACCAGAATAGCTGACCCCCAGTTCCACTGGTGAATGGTAGTCAGGTCCATGAAGTAGCGGAGATAAGTCATGTCGACGTATGTTGCACTCTTGTCCACAAAGAGTGCATTGCCTACCAAAAACATGAACCAGCACCGCAGAGCGCAGGCACGGTGATACTCCGTAAAAAGCTCGTCCTCCGCCTGCTCGGACTCGGCCGCCGCCACCAGGTGGTTCTCATACAGCTCTTTCAAGCTGGAGAGCCGGATATGGGCCCCACTCGTCGTCCTGCACTCAAACTCTGCCATGTATGGGTACAGTAGTCTCCCTCTGATCGGCAAGTGGAGCAGACAATGAACATCGTGTAATGTGATCGTCAACTCCTCAACCGGTAAGTGGAAAGAAGACGTGTCCCGATGCCACTGCTCCACGAAAGCCCCCTGCATGCCGTGGCTGATAGTGGTATACCCAGTCATGCACAACCCACCGAGCCCGGAAGCAATCACCACATCATTAAGCCACTGCGCCTCTGGTTTAAACAGATCAAAAATATTTCGCGCGTGGTTCACCATTTTTAGCGTCGCCCTTTCCTGTTACAACAAAAACAAAAACAAAAAAAGATTGTTAATTAGACTGTGAAGAAAATGTGAAATAAAAAGCTAAGTAAAAACGGTTAAATAATAAAGTCGGATAAATTAAAAAAAATACCTCTCCCTCCCAGACACGTCGAGCGACGTGCTCGTGGTAGGAAATCAGCACGGAAGTGTCCCTAGGCCCTCCCGGGTAGCCCTCCTCCTCCTCCCCGTGCGGAGGATCAGCATCAGGTATCTCCTCGTCTTCCTGGTATCTCACCTCCTCTTCCTCCCATACCTCCTCCTAATGGGAAGAAGATACTCGAGCCAGCCGACTGCTCGATCCAGACGAGGAACCAGGCTCATCCATCTGGACGGATACTCCTACTCTACCCCGTCCCTGCATCGATGCCAACTGCGCCGCCCGCTCGGGTCTGGACGACGTTGTTTGTGTCTCCCTGCCCTGTCTAAGTCGTGCGTGGTTGTCTGCCATTTTCCTGAAAATTGAAATCCATTAGAAAGCGATACTTTAAAAAATTAAAAAAAACATTCATGGTTAAATTCGGAAGTACATTTCTGAAACTGGTCTGGGAGGTGTTTTTGGAAATGTACTTCCGTAATCCCCCTGTAAACACCATTGTTGCAGAACCTTCCCCATTTGCTCTAAGTGGTTCAAAATGCAATTTTTCCTATCTAACTATACTCAATGACATATAATAACTTAAATATACTATATTTTACTAATTTCTAACACCCCTAATATCAAATTCAATCCTAAATTTCAAGTTTTGAAAACTTACAGATTTGAGGTGTTGTTTGAGGTGCTTTAGAAGTGGTCTTGAATGTTGGAGAGCAATAGAATGTTGTTTTCAAGTAGCCTTTGTAGTGTGAAATGCAAATGCTTGAGAAATCCAGAAAATTTGAAGTTTTAGGGTAAAATGGAAATGGGGAAGGCTGTTTCGTTTAAACAACAAAACGCGTATTTTTCGGAAATGCATTTCTGAAGTGGTGTTTTCGAAAATGTATTTCCGAAATAAAGGGGCATTCTAGGAAATTCGCCGCAGGTGACCAAGAAGACTAGGGGGTCTATAAAGAAATTCTCTAAATTTTTAAAAGTAAATTAGCCCCAAAATAAGCAGGGCCTTAAAACAAAGACCCCTAAATTTTAAGTAAGGCCCACACTTTCCCACAAAATATTTTTCATAAAAAAATAATTTTTTTATTAAAAAATTGACTTTTTGATTTTTAATAAAAAAATTGATTTTTTTATACTTTCGAAAAAAATCAATTTTTTATCGATAAAAAATCGGTTTTTCTCAGAAAAGTCGACTTTTATATATTCGATAAACATAAAAATCAATTTTTTCGGGAAAGTCGACTTTTTATATTTTCGACAAAAAAACGTTTTTTCTCGAAAAAGTCAGCTTTTTAGATTTTCGACAAAAAATCGGTTTTTTTCAGAAAAGTCGACGTTTTATATTTTTGACAAAAATAATTTTTTTTTGGAAAAATAGTCTTTTTGTATTTCCGACAAAAAATCGGTTATTTTTCAAAAAAGTCAATGTTTTATATTTTCGACAAAAATCGATTTTTTTCAAAAAACTTGACTTTTTACATTTTCGACAAAAAATCATTTTTTTAAAAGTCGACGTTTCATATAACTTTTAATATTTTCGACAAAAACTCGGATTTTTTTTCAATAAAATCTACTGGTATTTTGGAAGAAAAAAGAGTGAAGGCCGCTCTTACGAGCGTAATTGTCCAACAAAATACAACTGCCACGTGCAAAACATGGAATTTCTACCGGGAGATCTAGTTTTAAGAAGAACCGACATCGAGGGCTAGAATGCCCGAGATGGCAAGTTAACAACAAATTGCGAAGGACTTATAGAGTAAAAGAAAGTAATGAAAGCATATTGCTTGGAATCTCTAGAAGGAGAATAAATATCGGGAATGTGGAACTCCGCCAAACTTAAATAATATTAAATGCCGCTAAACTTAAACAGTACTAAATGCCGCCAAAAAACAAGGTTTAAAAAAACAAAAACAAATACATATAATATTACGCATACTCTCACAAGAAACTTACCATTAAAATTAGTTTATTTGTAGTATTACTTGTATTTGAAAAAGACAGCAGGAACAATACATGATAAAGTAATAAAAAAAGACAGAAGGAAGCACGAAAAACAAAAAGATCGAAAATTAAAGATTACAATTGATACACGACACTCCTACAAGCACTCTTTTTTCAAGGAATATATATATATATATATATATATATATATATATATATATATATATATATATATATATATATATATATATATCAGGATATTGGGTTTCAAGTGTGGTAAGCTGACCCTGAAGAGCTTTCTCTTTTATCAGCATACTTTTATCCTTTTCGTCTAGCTCTTCCATATCGCCACGATAATGAGGGACACAATTTCTGCTTCAACTTGACCCCAAAAAACATCATCTACCATCTTTCGCTCTCAAGGCTCTCCACATGCTCAGCTAATTATGTTAAGGATCCATATAGATGCCTTTGTTCAGACAACAAATACTCATGCTCTACACGACCTTGCAAGGTCATGCCAAGGTCATACGACCTCCATCTCGACAAGGTCACACCAAGCCTTCAACAAATACGTCTCCGGAGGCAGGACAAAAGAAGTAAAAAAACTCTTCAAGTTCAACAACTAATTGGTTAAGGAGATGCGTCGTCCTCATAACCCCAGAGCTAGCTCCTTTTCCAGTTTAAGACAACCAAAGGGAGGAAGTCGACCAATGAAATCATAATATCTAATAGGGACAAGGTTTTCTAATCTCTCGGAGTCATGTCAACAAAGAGGGAAAACGAGGAGAAATGTCTTCTGACCCTTCGATAACATCACTCCCAAGGTCAACCTTTGCTTGTTTCTTCCCCTTTACTCGATCTTTGTCGGGGTCAACAATACTAATCCTAACACGCTTCTTCTTATGGAGAACTCTATGAGAGGCTCAAACAATCAGGATAACCCCAGACTCCAACGGATTCAGATTTTTCATGTACTTATCTGAATAGAAAAATAAAAAGTGGAAATTAAATAGATCAGTATGTTCATAAAGAAAACGAAGCGGACAACTTACCAAACACCTTTTTTTGCTCCTCTACTGAACCAAACTTCCCCACTTTCCTTGTAGGGTGTCAGATCATCAGAAAACGAAACCATAACCTCCCTCACATCCTTATTAGTATCATTAAGGGCATCATGAGGTGCCAGTAAATCTAGGAACATTTAGAAAAATGTTCTGAGGACCAATATTTCCACCTTGGTACCGTGCAATATGGTCGTCCATCAAGAATAGAAGAAACGATGCAAACTCAATATGAGTCAGAGGAGTAACAAGTGTGGCTAGAAAGTAATTAGACTTAAAATTCATCGAACCATCGATGTAAACCTTGAAAATGCAGTTTTGGACACAACAGAGGGAAACAAGCCCGTGGCCAACAAACCCTTTGAAGTAGGACACACTTCAAAGAGATTGACGAAGAGATCCTGGGAAGAAAAACTGCTTTCCCCTCACATTCGTACCAATATTGAAATACTCGCATAAAACTCCAGACACAAGGATGGAGTTACGAAGAAGGGATACAAAGATGACTCAGAACCTCCTTAAAATGGGTTAATGAAAGACGAGCCCCTAGGTCCTAAAAGATACAAGCATAAAAAAGGATATAACACCCCTTAAACTAGTAAAAAAAATCCTTTTTTTAGCCAGAATCAGTGAGATTTCCCATTTGGAAGAAATCTCTATCTCTAAAGCATCAAACAATATCTCCTTCCCCGGGACAAAAGCAGACCCATAAATTAAATATGGTGACTACCCAAGAGTAATCTTCTACGATGATTGCCCCCGTTGACACTGATGAGATAAGCGAAATTAAAGATTTGGGGAATAAGGTGAAACAATACAGAGAAGACAGGAAAATACATAATAACTACAAAATTGAGAAATAACGCCTAAACTCTTATCGAGAAAAATAACACAAAAATTAACGACTTAGATCAAACCATTTGAGGGTAACATGCTTATTGTCCCATCAGTCCCCTTTGAATAAAAAGTCACTTGTGTAATCTAGGTAGGGCAATCAATTCCTAACCCAAGTACATGTGGTGACGTGTTGATAGCTTAGGGAGACAATAGGTCAGAAACAAAGAAATATTAAATGCACCAAGTACTCCTACAGAGTATTCTGAACGTTTCCACTTCTTTGAGCATTCAAGAACACCTTTGATACAACCGACCAATGTTGTGAAAAGAACTTATGGTTCCTAAGACCCCAAAAGTCTTGGGGGCAACTCTTTTGGGTCGGCCATATCCTCGAGGATCCGAACCTACCTTCAAAGATCCGACCACCATAAAGAAAGAACTCCCTGTATTGATCCGATCCAGGCGTGTTCCTTTTCTGAGCTAGTCACCACAAAATGTAACATCCTCGTTTCAACTCAAGTAAATACTAAAGCTTCCGAAACATTCTATGGACCCATGAACCTTTAGTAATCTAGAAGTAGTAGATGCACCCCTTCAACGCATTCAACGGTCCTACACATTCTACGACAGATGGTTAACGAGTTTGTTATTCAACTCCAACATATATGCGAAGGGTACCATTTCAAGTAACAAGTTTCAAAAATAATTTGAATACTCTCTCATTATTCACATACTGAATTGAATGTTGGAGTGTTAACCTTACAAGTACACCTCCCACTATGTCGCATCAGAAACTCTCCTCTGTCGTACCTTCCGTGACTCCACGTCTTTAGTAACATGTCACATTTACATTCTTCCCAATCCATTCAAACTTGTTGATACAAACGATCTATCAATTCTCGAGTAACATAATTTAAAAATTGCCACTATATAAGACACATGTAGAGATTTAACAAGATGCATGCACTATGAACAAGACGAGGTCTATTCCCACCAATTAGATAAAAAATAATACTTGTCCGTCTTATATCCGTATAGATATTTAAAAATGAATATTGAGTGAGTTTGGTACATCCACAAACATTTTTAAATATCCATGAATATTAAAAAAATATTTATGTTAAAGAGTATATTTTACTTTTTAGCATTTATGTTGAGCTTTGTTCACCACAAAATTAATTTAAAATAAATAAATTTAAATTTAAAAAATTTGATTATAATTTTTTTATAAGTAAAGTTATATATATTTTAATAATTTTATTAATTTATTATGGACCTGTTTGTTTTGATTTTTTTGTAAAAGTAACTTTTATAGTGTAATATAATTTTGTGTAAAAAATTTTATAAAGAAACTTTTCATAAAAACTTCAAATTAAATTTGATTTGAATAATTATTCTTACAATTTATTTTAGATACTTCATTATTTTATTGAATATTTTTTTTTAATATTAAAATTTTAAAAAATCACGTAATTTTGAAACTGTTTCAAATAGCTTTTGATGAAAATCACTTTTGAAATACAAATTTTTTAAAAAATTACAAATTTAATTATGTTTTGATCTTCAATAATGTGTGTTTATGTTATAGGATATCAAAATTAGTCTTTATATTAAAAAAAACAAATATAAAATAATTTATAATGTTATGAAAAACGGTGTTATAAAATTCATTTTTAAAAGTTAAAAAAAAAAAAATCATGTTTATAAAGCTAAAACAAACCAACTCTATATATATTCATCTTCTACACAATTTATATAAGTCATACTACCTTGCGCTCTAAAGACATAGGTTAAGAAACACATAATTAAAAAAATAATAAAAACACTTAATTATAAACTTTTAACTATTTCAAGTAAAATAAATTTATATTAAGTTCTTAATTATCCCATGTACACGTTATCATTGCCCATTTATATAATCTTTCGTCGTCTCTAATTATAAAAGAAATAAAAAAATTCATAGGTGATCTCTAACCTACAAGGCTACAACTACGAAAATTAAAAATGTGCAAATAAGTATTCATTTTAGAGTGTAATGAAACTTATACACGGTAGTCAAATGAAAACATAACAATTTGTTAAATAATTTAAATATTTTTAAAATTTAAACTAGTAACAAACCCGTGCGTTCGCACGAGTTCTGGTACGGAACGCGTATTTGGTTCAGACTTATATTTTTAATAGAAAAATATCTAGTTATATGTGAAAAAAATAATAATTAAATGTATAATTAATTAAAAAAATTGACCAGTAACTTCATGTCCCGTTAATAATCAATATTTTGATAAAAAACTTCATGTTCCGTGTACAAATATTAGTTTGATCAATAACTTCATGTCCCCGTGTATCTTAAAAAATATTTTGACCAGTAACTTCATGTCCCGTTAATAGTAAATATTTTGAACAATAGTTTCATGTCCCGTTAATAATCAATATTTTATATTTTTATTAATAACTTCATGTTCCCGGTACAAAAGGTTTAGTAAAACCTAATCTTATTTTTTCATCATATTTTATACACTAAATCTAATTTAAAAATATTATTAATTTCATTTTAGAAGCATAAATTTTCTTATATATTATTTTATTTTTAAAATCCAAAATTGTAAAATATATTTATTAAAAATAATCTATTATAAAATCATTTGCTTAAATAAGAATCAATATAACAGTATCACGTGAAATTTATTTCTAATAAAACATATTTATAATTTTTTTTCATAAATCATTTCATAATAAATAGACTTTAATGTATTAATATCAAATAATTACTATAATATTACAAATTAACTATATGTTAATTCTATTAATTGAAGTTTACCGTTTTACTATATATTTATAGAAAAAGAAATTAATTTTATTATAAAGTAATCTATAATTTTATATCAATATATTGAAGTTCATATAATTCATTTATACATACCAATTTTTAAATTTATCATATAAAAAATGTTAGAAGTTATTATGAGAGACTTTTGTATTCAAAATAGAACTATCTTACTATTCTTTTTACAATAATTTCATAAAGAATGGTAAATGAGAGAAATATTATAATTATTGAACGGTAATAAAATAGAAAGATAACTATAATTTCATAAAGAATAATAAAATTTATCAATATTATAATAATGATTGTATAGTATAAATGATCCAAAATAATAAAATCATAAATTTAAAACTTAATAAAAATTATTATGTTTTAATAAGTAACAAATAGTATTTATAATGGTAGTTTAATAAATAATATGTATAATTATATTTCCAACAACTGAATCAATTTTTCATAATTAATTTTCTTTTCTTTTCTCTTTCTTTATTCCACGTGTCTTTCTGTCATTCCACAGTCCAGATCTCCATCAAAGACCATTATTACTGTCAAAGAGCATTATTACTGCTCATCTCTCTTCCATCAAAGATCATTATTACTCATCATCTCTCTTAAGACCATCATTACTCTTCGTATCTCTTCTATCAAAGGACATTATTACTCCTTATCTCTGTTAAAACCATTACTTTTTATTGGTCTTTAAATTCTCACTTATCTTTTAGGATTTCTCCTCATTTCTCATTTTTCTTATTCTTATTTGGATTTGTAATAACAAATAAAATAAAAAACAGAATTTTTTCATTCAAAATCACACAACAACTTCATAAAAAAAAACCCAAAAAAATCAAATAAAAGAGAATATGTTATTAACATTGTTTTCTTATACAAAAAATCATTAAATAAATCTGAACTTAGGGTTTAAGGGGAATAAGTTAATAACAAAACCTAAACTGAAGAAATCACACATAAAGCATTTCGAATCCAACCACCACCATGCTTGTCGTCGGAAACATGTTGTCGCTGCAACAAATCTACCACTCTCAAAACGCCTACCACCGTAAAATCGCCGGAAACGCCATAGCCGCCGCCAAAGTTTCGTAGATCTAAGCAGAGATGAATTAAATAGTACGAATCATGAAATTTATACTTAAAACATAACTTAAAGAACTTTGAGCATCATTAACAAAATAAAATAACCATAAAACCATACCTGAAGTAGAACAAAATAAGCTTCTAAACAAATAAACAATGAAGTAAAACCTGGAAAAAAATATGTAATGAAATATGTAATGAAAAAAGTGAAGGAAGAGAGAGAGAGAGGACTTGAGAAAAAAATGAGAGAAAGAGAAAAAGTTAAAAATTTAGGAAAGAGAATGAGAGAGAAAAAGGGAGAGAAATGTAGTGTTTCTATCAGAAAGTTAATTAATATAATATTGTTTAATTTTTCCAACCACCAGTTTTGCAGTGAATGAGATAAAACATGTGAGAAATAAAAGAAAAACAAAGAAGAATGAGGAAGACATCCACGTGGAGTCATGGTTGAGCAGCAGGGCAATTAAGTCATTTCAAGAACATCAAATTTTCTTATATGATACTCCCCCCGTCCCATAATGAGTGACCCAGCACACCATTTCACACAGATTAAGAAAAATGTAAAAAAGTAAGAGAGAATATCATTTTTACTATAGTACCCTTATTATGTATTGGAAATTGTGAACTTTTTATTAATTAGAAGGTAAAATTGGAAAAAGTGTATTGGAAATTGAAATGGTTCATTCATTTTGGGACATCATTTTATTCCATTTGAGTCACTCATTGTGGGACGGAAGGAGTAGATAGATATGAGTTAATTGTCGGTGTAGAATTTGTTAAATAATTTTACTACGAAAGATTAAAATGAACACTCTATATTGAAGGAATTAAAGTATTAAACCATTTAAAAAACAGTATAACAGTAAAACAAAAACGGAAGGAGAAGAAAAGGGAAGGGGTTATAAGAAAGTGAAAAACAAGAATGGGTGGTAGTGGGAGTGGAAGAGGCGCCGTGAAAGGAACCGCCGGTATGGCAATTGGAATTGGAATTGGCCGGAGCGTAGGAAACCGAACTGTTCTGATAACCGGTGTCAGCAAAGGCCTCGGCAGGGCTCTTGCCATCGAATTGGCGAATCGCGGCCACACCATTATCGGCTGTTCCCGTGCTCAAGAAAAACTCGATTCCCTTCAATCCCTACTCACCTCCAACAACAATCACCATCTCTTCCTCAACGCCGACGTCAGTTGCAACAACAGTGTTGCAGAGATGGCAAGAATCGTAATGGAGAAAAACGGCGGTCCACCGGATATCATAGTGAACGGTGCAGGAACCATTAACAAGAACAACAAGATGTGGGAGGTTCCGGCGGAGGAATTCGATCTCGTGATGGATACGAATTTGAAAGGTAGTGCGAATGTGTTGAGGCATTTCATTCCTGTGATGTTGAAGAAGAATGAAGGGGAGGGGATAATAGTGAATATGTCTTCTGGTTGGGGGAGATCTGGTGCGGCACTTGTTGCGCCTTACTGTGCATCTAAATGGGCGATTGAAGGACTGACCAAGTCGGTGGCGAAAGAGTTGCCGCAAGGAATGGCGGTTGTGGCGCTTAATCCGGGGGTAATCAATACTGATATGCTTGCTTCTTGCTTTGGTGCTTCTGCATCTATGTATCAATCCCCAGAATTATGGTTAGTTATTTGTTCATTAGTTTTAGTATTTTTTTTGTTTTCTTCCAACTTGTTAACTAATAATAATAACAACTGTAAAATGAATGAATCAGGGCTTTGAAGGCAGCTACCATGATACTCAATCTTACTCCTGCGGACAATGGTGCTTCTCTGTCCGTTTGAACGAATCTTGATACAAATGTAGTTAGAGACAGAACAAATGTAGTTTCAACCTCTTTTTTTTTTTTCCTCTAATGTAACTAGTCTCATGGATGTGTTGATATAGCCTGTGAATGAGGCCAATCATCAAGTCCAGAATCATATGATATGATTGTATAATTCTAACTACTACCAATCTATCATTCACATTGCAATCTTTTTTTCCCTTCTTTTTCTAGAGTTCGTTTTGCAAGCAATCTTAAAGTATGGATATTGTAGTTGTTGAATATGCTTCATAGTCACATATTTGAGTATGGCTATTGTAGTTGTTGAATATGCTTCATAGTCACATATTTGAGTATGGCTATTGTAGTTGTTGAATATGCTTCATAGTCACATATTTGAGTATGGCTATTGTAGTTGTTGAATATGCTTCATAGTCACATATTTTAATATATGAATTCAAGTATTGTATATATCACTTATAATATCTAATAATTCATTAATAATAATAATAATAATAATAATAATAATAATAATAATAATAATAATAATACTGAGCTACATCTTCAGTGTAGTTGCAGTCATAGAAACACTGATTCAACTGTACATACAATCCTAACAAAATACAACCAAATGTGTATTTACAAATGTAACTTATCAATGCTGATTGAGTATTCTTTCTAAAAGATGCCTTCCTTGAAAGGACCAGAGTCATGCAAGAGTTTCATAACCATCTTCACCTGCAGAGTAAAAAATGTCCCATTAAGTACTTTAGATGGACTATAATAATAACACCATAGAACAAGATTCTCTATCATAAAAAACATTGGAGGAATGCAAACATATTTTATTGAAGGCCAAAATGCACTAGTGTGATTACTTGAAATATTAATAGGATTTATATTCTGAAGCCAAAAATTGGTTCTATATTTCAGGTGAAGATGAAAATTAGTACTTATACAGCCATCTTCATTTTGCTGCCAAGTGGAGGTTGTTTTGGAGAATGGCAATAAAAAATACAACTTTTGAAGTTAAAAAACATCCCATCCCATCCTATCACTCACACACAACACTTCCCAACTTGGCTTTAACGATTAAGGAGTAATCGCACTTGAAAAAAAAACATCAAGAAAATGTGTTTATCAATTATAAAAGTTTATATAAATAACAAGTGCTGTATCTATTTGATAACATGATTTACAAGTAATATCAAGATAAGAGCTAACTTAGAAAGACGAAGAACAAAATAGAAATCTTTGGTGCATCATACCTGAGTAGTTTCACGAACTAAAAAATCTTCAATTGCTTTGCTAAATTCTTCATCAATAAGGTAATGGCAGCTGTATGTTGTCACAGGAAGATACCCACGCTCAATCTTATGTTCACCCTGAGCTCCTGCTTCTACAGTTTTAAGATTGAGTTCAATTGCTGCTTCAATTGCCTGTCATGTCCAAACACAGCGTAAATATAGTAAATGGTTTCGCTTATATTCAGGGTATGCCCTTGGAGGGTCGCACTCCCCACCACCTTAAGAAATAGACACTATGATTGTGTTCTAGTGTTTGGTTGACAAAGTTAAATAAAATAAGATAAAATATAACATCTCAGTCTGTTTTGTATCTGTACTTGGATAAAATCAGCTTTGTTTTGATCTGTTCATGTGCCAAACACTTTGCACAATGAAGCTCGAAGGAAAAGTCCATTGCATGAATTATTAAATGTCTAATGAAAAACAATAGCACTATTCTCCAACCATAAAACCCAAACCTAGCAAAAATGTAAATAATCGTCCAATGATACTGTCAATACATGGGGAGAAAGATAATGAGGCATTGTGAACCTGATAATAGCATGCTTCAAAATGCAAAAATGGATAGTAAGTTTCCGGCTGACACCCCCATAGACGTCCAAACAAAGTATCTCCTCCGATAAGGTTTAGGGCACCCCCAACTAGTTCACCCCCGTCTTCAGCAACAATAAGTAGTACCTGATCTCCCATTATTGATCCCATCTCGTGAAAGAATTCCCTTGTCAGGAAAGGAGTACCCCATCTGTCAATATACCAGAAAGCATACTATATATTAATACTACGACCCTTCCCATGTCATCAAATAAATTCCATACCACAATACGGTGCTTCAGTTAACATAACATACTTGTTATCAGTTGTGTTCCTGTAAAAGGTGTAGAAGGAATCCCAGTGCCTTGCCTTCCAATACAAATATGTAAGTCATTAGAAAGCATCGAAACAGAGTGATAAAACATGTTTGGTTTCATTTGATCATTTCCTATGCATATCTCTAAAAATAGGAAACAGAATGATAAAACTATGGTACTTTTATAATTAAAAGTAAAAACAAGAAATGAAAACAAAAGTCGTGTCGTTTTCACAAACCAAACAAGCCGTTAAGTTTTAGCAATAAAATAATTCATTGTAGAGTTTTAAAGGACTACAAATTGCTGTTAGATGGGTAAAAATCAGGAAGATCGTTGCTATTTAGAGAGAATGCTTTGACTCTGATGAATATCCTTCCAAACATTTTTAACTACATGATATGAAGACACTTAAAGCTATATGATTAAACCATTTCAAGTAAATAATTAATTGGATAATCTAGACTCCTAGAGAAACATTGGTAATTTCCTCATTTATTATTCGGTGTTGCATGACATTATCATTCAAATGTTTAATGGTTTTATTAAGAAATGGTTTTTTCTTTCCGGTTTAGACGTTTAGTCTCCATTTGATCTTTTTCAAACCCCAGCATCTACTCTGCACTGTAATTCTACTATATCCTACCCTTTGTAAATTTTTCTTCTTCAATGCAGTACAGAAAAACATAGTACTAGGAAAATTTGATACACAATTTCCATCCTACTCTAAGAAATGGTAAGTTTGCCTCAGCCATTTCAACAGAAACTTGCTAATGTCTAACAGGCATAAAAGCACAATTTATATAGTCAAACATGAATGTGCATATAATCTTTATTATGTGTAGACATAATCTAAAATACCTTAATTTCATAGCCCCGGAGCCGTTTCATCACCAAGTTCTGAGCGGCAACCTGCAGATAAATATATCATTTGATTTATGTGTCTAAAACTATCAGGTCACCTACACTCATAGCACCGAAAACCCAGTATCATTTGCATAGAGTTACCCTATTGTCAGGTGAAAATCCTATATATACATATGAATAAATGGTAATTTGAATGAATTTGACTAACCTTCTTGCGCTCTTGTCGTATCTTTTTTCTTTTGTTATGCTTCAAGTCCATCAAGAATTCATCAAAACTGGCAGCATGAAGAAAACCGAAGTAAACAAAAAGTGCAATAACACAAAGTAATGTAATAAGAATAGTTTTGTGAGATACTTTTTGTAGTTGCGGTTGGTCCAGTGATACTGCATTCCAATCCTGGGGAGAAAACCTTTGTGAGTGAACTTGTGCCACTCATTTTCAGATGGAAAAGTAACATGAAACGATGAAAGGTGAGAGATGGCGGTAAGATCCCTGATTGCAGACAGTATAAAATCAAAAACACGATCTTTAAAACAAGTATCACGAATTAAAATCCTTGGACCAGTAACTGGAGTAAAGGGAACACATGACTGTAATTTAGGGTAATAAGAGGAACCATAATTATAATAAGCATTAGCCCAAGCATGATCAAAAACGAATTCACCATAGGAATGAGTTTTGAGATAGAGAGGAACAACAGCGAGGATTAGATCGGATTGGTCTTTAGCAATCATGTGGTGTGGGGTCCATCCTTTTTCTTTGACGGCGGATTGGGAATGTTCTAAGGTGGATAGAAAAGCGTGGGAGAGGAAGGGATTGTATTTGTCGTGGCCGGTAGCGTCGAGGGCACAAGCGTCCCATTGAATGGATGGGATTTGTGAGATTGAAGATACAAAAGAAATGGTTATGTTGTTGTTGTTGTCAGTGGCGAGAGGGAAAGTGAATTGTTGGTGGTGGGAAGAGGAGTAGGTGTTGCGTTTTTGGGTAGGTTCCCAGAAGAAGGAAGCGTTGATTGATGTTCTGTGATAATATGATGAAGATTTGAATTTGCGAGGCGGAAATGGCGAAGAGCAGGACCTTACTCCTACAACAACTGCTGTTGCTGCTGCCATCCCCAATTTTCCGGGACACTCATTTGCATGCCACGTTGCAAGTTTATTTATAACTTGGATTGGGTTATGGTTATGGACAACCTACTTTCATATTTTTTATTTTTGAAAAGTAGGTTGTCTCAAATTTTTTTTTTTTTTTACCAAGGTTGTCTCAAATTTAACAAACACTTTATAAAATAATCATCATATCAAATTCAACAACATATTTACATGCCAAAACACAACAATTTTATTCTGACTAACTAAAAACTTATTTAAATACAAATAAATTATTTCTTCCTTTCACTCAACCACGCACAATGTAATCTCATAAAATCAACATAAAGTATTTAAATACAAATATGATTATAGATCAAACATAATGGCTAACTTGTTGTAATAGAACCTTGTTTAGTTATAGTTAGATGTCAAATATGTATTTTTCAATAATTCTCTTGAGGAACAAGTTTATGGTCAACAATCTTAAAAACTCATTGTGAAAGGTGAATAAAATATGGTCATCAACCTCAGTATATCTCCGCCAGCAATGCAACACGCCAAGGATTATGGCTGCTATCTTTGTTGATTGAGATGGAGATAGACACAGTGGAACAAGTGCAACTAATGATAGAAAACAAATCAATTAGGGATCAAGTTTTACTTTCTTAAAGATCAAGTAAACAAGGACAAAATTAATCTATCATACTACATAAAAGAGGATAGGGTAGTAAATATTCTAACCAAGCCATTCAAGATTGAAAAGTTAAAAGAGATGACAAGTATTTTCAACGTAATTAGTGTAAAAACTTTGAATTAAGACAAAGTGTTTAAGTGTGTAATTTAAGTTTATTATACAAATAACTAACTAACTAAGTTGGGTAGATTGTTGAACCTGTTAGTGTTTGTAACTAACAAATATAATATGTATAACCTGTGAATAAGTGAATGTGAAGTGCGTTACTGAAGTGTTGTGTTGAGGGCTTGTTACCCTTGGAGAAAGCCGTACAAATTATATGTTTCATTCAAACAAAAATATGTATATTATAGATTATAGTACAAAGCATAACCCCACAATTTTCATTACACTCCATACAAATGTTATTTGCTTACGTATATCCATCCATCCATCATACATGATCTATAAATTCAAATTACAAATTATCCTATCCTAATATCTAACTATAATAGAACTAAATCAAACATTACAACAGATATTATTAGATACAAAGTTTACCATTTCTATGTTGGAATTGCAACAAAATTTTGTTCCACATATTGAAAGCATCCAGAAATATTGACCATAATAAAGCCCATCAAAATCATGCCGATTCCAATCCCACAAGCCAATACACAAGAATTCTTTCCAAATCCCAACTCATTATTATTCTTCTTTTTCTCCTCTTTTAAACATGAATCAAATTCCACAACTTCATTTTCATTAACATTTCCTCTAACTTCCACCATGGCCTTCTTGTCGTCACCTACAAATTCCGGATTATTAAAAACAATAGATCCTCTATCATCAACTTCTTGTCCTTCATCGTCATTCATACAAGAAGTAGAAGAACCAGAATTGGAAGTAGAGTCCTGGTCAAATATTGGATTAGAAAAAGTTGTAAAAGTGGAGGTGTCCCTTTCATTAAAAGACTTTCTCAATGATTCCAACTTTTGTGTAAAGTGATGCAAATGTTGTGGCTGTGTTGAATCACCAGATACAAGATTTCCAATACATGTAAATGTCTGTTGAATGTCTTCATCTGAATGTCTTTCCAGACCACGTAGTATTGCATCGTCCAACTTTGATTCTAGGTCTTTGAGTTTTGTCTGCAAAATTGGGTTCTCAGACATTCTTTCACAGATGTTTGGGTTAGTGTGTAATTTGAAAAGAGTGGTTGGAGAAACGGTTCCAATTTATAATGGTTTCATTAACTCAACCGTTTTTTTTTTAAATATTTATTGCCTCCTAAGAGCATATGTATTCATGTCTTGATACGTTTTAATTGAATCATGTATACTCCTATATACTCAGTTGTTCCCCCTTAATAAACATCTTAGTTGACAAAACGGTCCTGGTCTGTTGAACATGCCTATTTTACCCGCACTTTTCTGCGGGACATACCAAAATTTTAAGTTCGTAATCTCTAATATGTCTGTCCCGCTCCGTCCCGTTTTTGCGGGTTTTTGTAGGCACATACATTTACATGAAAATTTACTTTTTTTAGGCTTAAAAGATGCAAAGTCTGTAGACATTCCCCACCCCACTCTCACTTTTTTACAAAGAGAGACAAGGTTTTAAGCCCGCATCCTCAATTATGCATGTCCCGCCTTATTTTTCTGCAAACTTTTGCGGGAAGGACTTAAACACGGTGGGCATGCCCACCCCCTACTTTCAACAACTAAATTATTAATCAAATTGAAAGTCTCGTCTTATCAATGTTTTTTTTATAAGTAAAAAATTATCTTTTTCTTCTTAAAATCTCAGTGTCGCCTCATCCATTATTACGAATCAAATATCATAGTTTATTTACAAAACATTATTAGTATATGGTCTCACTAATAAATACAAAACCATTTTGAATAGGAAATAGAAATAGGTGATATTGGGGGAATTGTGGGTGGACTTGAAAAGTTAACACTTTAACGCTCAAGTTAATGAATGAGTGATAAAGTAATTTAAGTATGTGATTGAAAGAATATCTAAATGGTGTGTGTGTGTTTAGCTTTACATATTATGAACCATTAAGTCGTTCTCATGTGATTCACCGTCTTACGCGAGGGGCGTCTAATTATATCTGACAGTAGGGATGGCAAAACAGGTACGACCTGCCGAACATGCTCGTTTTGCCCGCATATTTTTGCAGTGTGAGTCAAGATTTTAGGTCGGGACCTTCTAATATGTCTGCTCCGTCCTTGTTTTTTGTTGACGCGAGTGTTAACATAATTTTTGTCCTTTTTAAGCTTTAAAGAAGCAATGCCCGTAGGCACGCCCTGCCTCACCCTCAAATTTTATGGTGCGGACCAAAGTTTTAGACTTAGACCCTCAACAATTTTATAACTGCCTCGCCCTATTTTATTACAAGCATTTGAGGGGTTGGCCTAAACGGGCTGTGCATACCTGTTTCCACTCCTATTTGACAGTAGGCGATCATCTGCGAGCTAGGATTGAGTGCATGTCTCATGGTTGTGAGTAACTTAAGTCTTCAATGTCTTGGTACACACATTTTTGGACTGTGCCTTATCATGATTGCACTTTACTGACATTGGGTCTGTGGTTGGCCTAGAATAATTTCTCCTAAGGTCTGTCACTACACAGAAATGGAAATACTTTAAAAGAGTACCAAACGCTTCTCTTCTCGATCATGGTCCTCGTGACGGATTCCTACCTTATAAAAGTGGGAGCAATTGGCTTTTGAAATAAGTGTGTTAAATGAAAGTCATGTCACTGAAACGTTTTTCAAGATCATTTTGTCACATGGATCTAAACATAAGATAGGTGAGATGATGTGTTTTACGATGCCCATGTGCACTTGAGTGTCGTTGTGATGTTGAGGTGAATTATTAAATTGATTTTTGTTTGCCTACCTTAATTCTTTATAGGTCGTTGATGTGCCTACCTCGCTCAATTATATAAAGACAATTTCTCTACTCAAGTTACTTTTCACTTTTTGTGCAAATTATTTTTTTTCTTTGCAAAGTTCGATCATCCTTTCTTGAGCTCTGATGATATTTTGCTTTGTCTGTTTTTTTCCTTTTCAAATTTCACAACTCATTTGGTTTCTTTGTTTTGATCGATTTTCATTATAGTTTTACCTTCGCATCTACAACTTTTTCCAACTACCATTTCTCTCCCTTTTGTTTATTGATGTCATTTTATGCTTTTTATTTTTAGCAATAACCAATTTAAGAGATGAATCTGCAAACATTAATACACATAGTGGTGATGACATAAGCACTGCCTCATCTTGCATAGGGGTGGTAGACCTAAAAATACAAGGTATTGCTCATTTGTTCCATATTCTCCTTCTAGCAAATCTCATAGTCCTTAATGACATTTTTGAGTCCATTGAAGGTTCTATCAAGTGTTGAATCTGAATTTTGGTGGAAATGCATATGACTCCGTAGGAGGAGTTTGAGGGGTGAACTTAGGTCGTCCCATTAGCGGAGAAGGCCGTCCTGGTTCCCCCTTTTCAATGTTGCCCCTGATAGTTCTTGAGTTCGTTAAAGCATATTGAAATGATCCTAGGGATTTTTCTTACGTTATGTCTTTTAGATCTTTGCTTAGTTGAGAACCTAGTGTTCGTCCTTTGATGCTCCCATCAATACGCGGATGTAAGTTTATAGTACAAACTAAGAGGGGAGGATGGATTAGGTTTTAAGACTTTTTCGGTTATTTAAGAGATGCTTTGATTATTTTTTATTTTTTTTGGAAAAACTATGATGATTGTATGAACGATATGCTGAAAAATAAATTGTGATAATGTAAAAGAGGCATAAGAATTATACTAGTTCCACTTTTGAAACAAGGATACTTTCCAAACAAGGATACGTCTAGATCCACTTGAACGCTTTGAACAATTCTTCCATGTTGTTGTTTTGCAAAATGCAGTCCATCCAAAGGACCATTTCATAAAGAACTTCAGGCTTAATATGACACAATGAACTAGAAGAGTTATAAGACTGAATAGACTGTCCAGCTAGAGTAATGGATGGAAACTCATATAGGTCATCCCTGCCAACATGACCTTCAAGTAATATAGCATTAGATAAAAATTGAGAATAAAAATTGAACATTATTATCATGATAAAACTGACCAACACTAATTAAATTCTTGATGATATAAAGAATAAGTAAGATAATGTGAAATGTGAGGCAAGTGTGGGGGTGAATAGGTGAGGGAAAACACTAGAGCCAGATGACTGAATATGAAAACCTTATCCATTTCCCATGAAAATCTGATCAGGGCCTTCAAATGGAATTAGTTGTTAGATGTTGTTGGCATCAATTGTAACTTGAAACAAAGCTCTAGAGTCAGTGAACTACGATGTAGAGGCAATCGGCAAGGAATTGGCAACAAAAGCATTTGCTGAAAAGGAAAAGCTAGCAACATTCCTTGACTACATGAGAGATTTTGTCCAAACATTATGAGGAAAGACACCATAACCAAAGGTTGAGTTGGTTCATTGTTGTTGATTGAAGGGATTACCATCTCGTGCATGAGAATGATGGTTCTAATTAAACCTGTACCAACAAGTAAGTGTTGTGTGTCCATGCTTATAGAAAACCTAGCATTGGATATGAGAATTAGAATACCCTCCTCTTTTATAACAAACCAACCTCCATGAGATCCTCTAGCACCACAAAATTGAGTAAATTCTTGTTCAACATTAGGTGCAGGCAGTTGAGAAGGGGTAGATTCAACACTAACAAAATGAGTATCCTCAGAAGTAACAAGACTAAAGGAAACTTGGGTCAAATTGAGAGACAACAAATCTAGAGTAGGTGACTTCTTGAACTTGTTTAAACGAAGCTCATGAGCTAATAGTAGAATTTCTACTTCATCTAAATCCATGAGAGCAAACTTATTCTCAATAACTGACACTATATGAGCAACTTCGGAAGGAAGACCCTCAAGGATAGCATATATATGATATGCAGGAATAGGATCACCAATAAAAGCAAGAGAATCCACCATAGTATGCACCTTGAGTAAATACTCTTACGCATTTGAATTATCAAGAGTTAGGGCACGAAGCTCCACACGCAATTGTCTAGCACGCGCAAGAGTTTTCTTCTGAAAATAACTGAACAATTGATCCCAAAGTTGATGAGAATGCAAACATCCAAGAACACGTGAGAGAATCTTGTTAGATATCGTCAATTGTAACCACAAAAGACACATTTGATCCTTTTAAAGCCAACGCGAGTACACATAATTCATGCTACCAGTTGTGCGAGATGCATCATCCACGAATTGAGGTGGAATTAGAATGCAAAAAAACAAATAAATTAGATTATGTGCATTGATATTGATATACATAGGCATTTGCGGCGGTGGTAGTATCGCAGCCATGGCCAAGACCTAGACCAGAACCTAACAATCTAATACCATGATAAAATTGATAGGTATAGATAACAAATACATTTTGGATCTAACTAATTTTTTTATTTTTTCTGATAATAGTTGGTTACATTTTGCTGTTATATTTTCCTGTCCAAAAAAACTTGCTGCTATATATAGCAAACTAGTTGACCTACAGTGGCAGGTTTTATCAATGTTCAAGCTGACATGTGTATTAGTCTTAAGTAATACTCCCTCCGTCCTATAATGAATGATCAATTTGGACTAAAATGATGTCTCAAAATGAATGACTCATTTTAATTTTTAATACACTTTTTTCAATTCTACCCTCTAATAAATAAAAATTTCACTATTCTCAATACATGATAAGGATACTATAGTAAAAACAATATTCCCTTTCTTACTTTTATACACTTTTTTAATCTGTGAAAAATGGTGTGGTGAGTCACTCATTGTGATACGGATGGAGTAGTTTGTTCCTAATCAAATTACAATTTAAAAAAAAAGTGAAGCAAAAGCAAAAGTCTATGGGAAGCGCAATTATCTTGCTAGATTTGCATAAGAAATACACAGGTGCAAGAATACTCCAATACAAGTTGGGATCCTCTAGTACGATATTTAAACTATTAGGTCATCTCTATACATCGTGTTTACAATATATTTCTCCTTCTGTCTCTCCAGATTCCAGGAAGGCACAAGGCATTTGCAGAGTGCCTAGCAGGCATACTTACAATTTTTTCAATCAATGACATCAATTCAATGGTGAAATCCAACAAATTAAACCATAAACATTTTTTTCTTCTTATATTCAACCAGGAACACAAACAGGAAGAATCAACACGTCACCCCCATTTTATACATAGCACCTCCCAAATAAGGCATTTTTACCAAATTATTTCTATAAAATATTGATTTTTTTGAAATTTTTGGTAACGTACCGGAAATTTCATATAAATATCGAAAATTTTGTTAGATATTTATCGTGTCTGAGGCTACATACCAAAAATTTCAAATTTCCGGTATGTTTATTTAAATTGTTTTAATTTACTGGAAATTTGAACACGGGCAATTTCAAAAAAATTTGAACACATAGCAGTTTGAACATAGGCAATTTCCGAAAATTTGAAACATAGCAATTTCCAGTATTGGAATAGGCTGTTATGCTTGAGAACTAGGTACACACCGGAAATTCCAAATTTCCAGTATTGGTTTTTTATGGGTAATGGATGTTGTAAAATTACCGGAATTTTTAAAATTTCCGGTAAATCGCACTAGAAATTTTTTAATTTCCGATAAAATGATACTGGATTTTTTAAAAAACAAATAATTTCCGGTATCAGCTAAAAAGAGATACCGGAAATTTGCTTTGGGGTATCGAAAATTTATTTTTTGATTATATTGACAACAGTAATATTTTTTCAAAAAAGGTGAAAATTTAAAGTAAATAGTATAAGGGATATTTTGAGAATAACGTAAAATGGGAGAGTGGCATGTCTAATTTGAGGGGTGAGATTTGTCCAGAAACAGTCCAGTGCTTAAAAAAAAAGTTCTAGTAAAAACATTAAGCACTCGTGATAAATGTGCATCGATATAATTGCTGATAATCACATTGGATACAAAACAATTACACCGGTATGATGAAAAGAAGAAAAAAAAGTCAGGGAGACACAATATCGTCTCGCCCAACAATGCCCCCGCATACCCAGTAAGAATAAAATTGGACACATACTGCCTATGACTGTGATAACAATACTTATCTACAACCTAAAACATTCCGACTAAATCACTTGAAAAAGTTATAAGCAGAAAAATTGAATGCGTCCATCCCAGGAGAATGCATAACTGTGGTTAAAATCATATGTAGCTTTATCTAATATCTTGAACTAGATTGTGGAGGAGCGGGAGGCAACCGATTTGGTGTCCGTCGACTGCCAGAATTTGATCCTGAGATTGGGTCGCCATTTTGGGATGGATCACTGTAACGTCGGCTGTGACCACCAGAACCATACCTAGATAATGAGTCACTTGGACCATTGGCAGCAGCATCAAACGCAGATCTCCAATCATCGCCCGATGATGGTCCAGAGTTTCGTGGGCTGCTTTCTGTATTAATTTGTTTGCCAAAATCAAATGAAAAATTATATAAATAAATAACAACCTATAGACTCAACTGATGCATGTATATGCAGAATCTGTGCAAGAGACGTAATAAGATCGCAGTCAACGTACTAAATATATTTAATCACTTTTATGTTTCTAAATAGTGAAAGTGAAATTTATAAACCATCATCGTCATCTTTTTTTCTTGATAAATTACAGAACTTTAAAGTTCTTCCCAAACAAATAACATGCCATATAAGCTTTCATGTGTAAAACGGATGTTAGAAAATTCCAAGAAATCGTCATCTTCTTTCTTGATAAATTACAAAACTTCAAGTTCTTCCCAAATAAATAACATGCCACCTAAGCTTTCATGTATAAAACATTATGCTAGGAAATTCCAAGAATGCACCTCAAGCAAATTTGTAGATACCTGCTGCATTCCCTCTATCGGACCAATTGGATGCGGCAGCCGCTCTGTTGTCATGGACACCTAGCTGCCTAGTAAGTTTTGAAAGAAGGGAAGACTGTTTTTGAGCACGCTCCCTTCTACGCTTGACATTTTGATCCTCCTGGAGCAGTTCCTCAATTCGTGCCGAGCTTACAGCGCTGCCAAACACAGCATGAAAAAGAAAAAAAAATGCACAATCAAATGTTTCATTGCTAAAGAACAATTGTACACAAATGAAATCTTTAAGATAAATTGAATATCTCAGATGAAGTATTATTATTTGGAAATAAAGTTCAAAAAAATAAAATAAATCCTATTGACCAGAAAAATATAGATAAAAGAAGGAACTTGCAACCAAATTAAATTAAATTAAAGAATACTGCAAACCTACCCAGTCTGTCTACATAACATAATGGGAACTCCATTGGGATAACCATGAGCAAAAACATCATACAGAGCTACCAAATTTATGATCTACATTCCAAATCATGTTTAGGGTTCACAAGAAACATCCTTGAAGATGCGAGAATATCACCCCAGCCAAATAAACTTAGCAACTGCATAAACTCTTCACTTAGCTTCCTTGTATCTAACCAAAGACTCTTAACATTCTACCGAACAAAAGAGAATGCACAAGAGCATTCACACTATGATCATGTATGTACATGTGATACGGTATCACATTACGGTTGCATGAACTTTAATGTTTTGATGAGTTAATGCAGGGAATATGGGAAGGATGCCAGTACACCAAATAGTATTAATCAAGAAAAATTCACCTGAAAGTCATCAGACAATAAGGCAAAAAGAGACAGCACTAACCTGATAGAACTGTATAACTGATTAAGCATGTCTTCTTTAGCTTTCTCAACTTGGCAAAGAACAACTGCCTGCTCACCCAAAACTAACTGATCTCACAAACAGAAATAAATCAGAACAGAAGAATTATGGAAGTCAATAAAGTTAACTCACTTTCGGAACATTGGCAGCAAGGCTGTTAAGAACAGCTTCAACATAACCACGCACTTCCTGAGACATCCATCTCAGCTCTTCTTCTGGATCAGCAGGTTTTCTAGCCAAAGTATCCTAAAATATTTAGCACCATGAATAAGTAGTTATGAAAATTGGTTCATGGTTGTAACTTTTTGAAAAACTAAAAGCAATTGGTAAAGGATTCTATTCTGTGTTCCAAGGCGTCACAATACATTTCAATGTAAGTATCTTCATCATAAGGAGGCAGTCAAGTGAAAAGGGCACTCAACAAATGAATCCCAAACAACCAACGAAATATGTGTCAATCGTTGATAAGGGACAGAAACGAAATTCACATGTACAATTGGCCACTGTTAAATGAATCACATAAAAGAGAACGGACACGTAAAATAATTACTTACAAGGGAACCATCAGAAAGACTCTGTCGCATGGGAAAACTAGGCTCACCAATTGCTTGACCCCCTTTAGCACGTGCAACATTTCTCAGCTTGTTGATCCACTCAACCTTATCTGCCATGCTCTCAGCCTTCAACAAAACTGTACTTTCAGCTGCAAAATCATGTTTCAACATTGATACATGCCAAACATGGTTTATATCTGCTTATTGATTTGAGAGAGGTAGGAGAAGAAATGCACAAATAGGAATTCAGGTGACTACCTTTCATAACAGTCTTATAGGGGATCTTGCTCGTTATCTTGAAAACAAGGTTAGCTGTCTTTCCAGAGTCCGGTCCATTGGACTTCTTATCCTTGGAACTCTTTGTAGGGGCTTCACCCTCGTCAGACATGTCATCAATATTACATTCCTGATTAGACAATAGTCATTATTCCAATCAACTTCCAAGTTCCAAACCTTCAAATAAGTATTATGTCGGAACCGTGATTATATGCCTCTACAAATATGAAGCCTAAAATATATATGAAACCTATACTCACATGAGTCAATCAATATCCATAAAAGGACCAAATCACCACATAACAATACAAAGACTTTTTTTAACTGATTACGCTGTGTGGTTATTTGACTCTTGTTATAGTCAATGGCAGAAAGTGATATGTAGAAGCTGACCCCAAAACACTATAGCAGTATAACGAATAGTTGTATGGCCGTTAAATTGAAGCTTAGGGAAATAAGACAATAAATTTATACCATAGTACCATACACATAAAAGCTAAAAAGTAGAATAGACAAAATTAAAGACATTTTTATAACTAATAATAAAAGCTCATTAATATTCAATCCCAATATAAGCAAATACGTTTCAGGGTGAAACAACCAAAAAGTCTAAAAACACATAGGGAACGGCTAAAAGTTGAAGGAACATCACAGTAGTGGTTGACTGCTGCAGCCACTACTAAAATCTGTGACGTATGTGGTACCTAGAGGTCACCAAGCTATGCAATACCGCTATAGTAGCTGCTATTGACTACCAAGGCTCTTGATTCTCTTAAAAACAGTAGATGTTAAAGCCAATGAGCACTCTAGCATTAATTCAAGAAATTCATACCTCTAATGAAATTACTCCTCGGAAATGTCTCTCTTCTTGTTTTTTGGTATATCCAAGCTGTCAATAAAACAGTCAAACCATCAAATTTTAGAAAGCATTAATCGTTGGCCACCCACCAAATCAGTCCAAGTGATATAGGGATTCTAGAAAAAGTTATTCAATGCCTGAGTTTATGGTGTGGGTAATTATACTAAGGGAATGTACTTTGAAAATTGAAATATGATGGTCAAGGCAGCTTGCCTTAATCCATGCATCAAGTTTGGTAAAATATTCAAAATTCCTGTCCTCGGAGATTTTCCGTTTATAAAAAAATTAACTTAAAACAGGTTAAAGACCCTATTAGATAAATTAAATTAATCACAAGATTTCATGTGAAAGCTTAAGCTTTAGTAACATGGAGAAAAGTAAAGCCCCTATTAGCAATTGGTTAAGAGCATTATCCTTGTCACCCTTATTCTCCTTGATTAAAAAGTTGAATTTCAATTCAACACAAGATAAAGAGTGGGTTCATTTATTGTC
This sequence comes from Vicia villosa, assembly GCF_029867415.1. Taxonomy (NCBI): domain Eukaryota; kingdom Viridiplantae; phylum Streptophyta; class Magnoliopsida; order Fabales; family Fabaceae; genus Vicia; species Vicia villosa. The sequence continues at coordinate 403,923 of NC_081180.1, read as the reverse complement.
CACGCTTCAAGTTCAAATACAAAAACTGTTGCATGGAGGGGCATATTGATTGTAATTTATCATGTATTCTTTTTGTTTATTAATCTTGATAAGTTTCCTTAGATAATTTAACCATTTACTAATACCCTTTTACTGAAAGATAATTTGTTGTATATAAATATGGAAAAAGCTAACATGTGCCCCAAGGGCACAAGTTAATAAGCTATTTATAAAAATATTTTCTAGGAACACGTGCATTCAATGTGTTAAAACTTTAAATATGACTTTATTACATTTAATTACATTTAACTTTTTCTAATTATAATATCCTTAACATGTGCCTTAGGGCACATGTTAGCATGACCCTATAAATATTCATCCAAAGTATAATTGTCTAACAATATACAATCATACAATATCAAACCCCAAATTCAACCGCAATAGAAAACCGAATATGATAAATTTACTAACCTTGCCACTCTTTTCGTTTAGAACAAACCACCGTTTACTCCAACCACCTTTGCCGCTATTTTTCAATAGATATCCTGCATTTAGTTAGAGGTTACAGAAATTAAATCAAAATACTAAACTTGAGAATTAAAAAAATATGACTCCTTACTTTAAAATGGATACAATGGAAGAAAAAACAAAAAGCGGGCCTAGAAAGAAAGGGAATGTATAGAAACTGTCATGGTCCTAAGATCAAACGAATACCCTACTTTAATGGATCACTATAACGAAAATTAAATTAAAAGGTTATTATATTTATATATATATATATATATATATATATATATATATATATATATATATATATATATATATATATATATATATATATATATATATATATTGATATCCACCTACAACAGCTAGGTGGAGATGATCAGACGGATCAAATAATGCCTCTGGTATTGGAATTCTTCAACTAGAAGAATTTACACACACACACACACGCACACATGGAGACAGAGAGAATGATTTTGGGTATCTGAAAACAAAATTTATTGATTGATTTATCTAGTGTGAAAATCTTAGTAATTATACATTGAATGAGATCAAGAAATTATAACTACTTCTGACCAAGCTTAACTGCCATAACAGAAAGTCAGTTAAACTTTCCATTTTACATGATGGTGATACTAGAAAGTAAACTCTAATAAACTGTATTCTGTCAAGATTTAATTGGAAAATATATAGCGAGGGATTCCTATTTTTTGCCTTTTCTTTGTTTAGAAAGTACTGAAGAATCTTCTGAACTTTCATCTGTATGCATCATAAATTTAGTGACTAAACTATCAGCCATTACTCAGATGTGCCAAGCAATATCTGGAAATATTTGCAAGAGGAATTAGATATGGATGACTCGAGCAAATTAATGACTGTTTTGAAAAAGGCGAATACTGAAGCTCCAGATCTAGATAAGAAAATTGATATTAATAAAATATGAAAAGGAAGCCACTTTGGAAAATTTTGATGATTGCAAGAGGTACTTGATAAGGATGACTCAAGCAAATGAATATGTAACTGTTTTGAACAAGGCGGATACTGAAGCTCCAGATCTAGATAGGAAAATTGAAAAAACAAAATATGAAAAGGAAGCCACATGCTTAATAATGGGACGCAGCAGACTGAACGGAGATACCACAGTGAAATTAGAACTAGAATACAAATTTTAGGATGAATGCCAAAAACCTGCTGTTATCTCCCCATCAGGTCCGGCAACCTTCAAGCCAGATGCCTCTGGCGTATCCTTGTCTTGCTGACTGGATTTCTCTTTCATTGATTTTAAGTTTCCTCCACTTTGTTGACCTGATTGAGGACTAGTTGCCTAGAAAAGGAAACAAAACAAGCATCTCATACATAAAGCCAAAATGTAAGTACGTGTGGTATGTGTTACAAGTTCAAGCAAGCAGTTATTAAAGTAAAGGGTCCCACACCCTATTTAGAATTGACTGTTCTGCATCAAGTGACTTCTTGGATGGCCGGTTCTTTAGCTCATCTTCTCGGCGTTGCCTTTCCATTCTAATGAAATTAATTGACAGTGTTAAAGCATATTAAATTAACATATATGCAGCTGCGGTCTAACAGTTATAGATGTTAGGGAACATTCGTACATACTAAATTATATGATCATGGCATTGACAGAGATTCAGAAACCAAACCTCACTTAGTCATAAGTTAACTGTCCATTAGCCCAACAAAAAAGTAGAATCGAGAACTTATCAATCTATGCCCGTACAAATTAAGTGGAAGGACAAACTAGTAGTTTTCAAAAAGCATTTAAAAAGTCAACAAAAAAACTAACAAATAATTTATTTTCAAATTGCTTGAAAATGGGTAACCAGACCATGAGGTGTCAGCTTAACTTTTAAAGTTTGACCTTGTAATATCAAGGGACAGAGTTCAAATCCCCACGTTGTAAAATTATCATTAGTGTCATTTTAACTAATAAAAATTTTCGTCTTCCCTAACTTTTGTTTTTTAATAAAAACCATGACAAATACAAAAACTGAATTTGGAATACTCAACAAATTTGTTTAAGATTTTGGTAATAGTGTTGATATTTTGTAATTATAGGAATAGCATATTCTCGTAATTAATGTTGCTGATTGTATATTGATTTATTCCTTAGTTTATATGATATAAATCCGTTGTAACTAATGTTGCTGATTGTATATTGGTTTATTCCTGAGTCTATATGAGATAGAACTTCGTGATGTAGTTGAGACATACGGTTTCACCAAATGCCTCTTGTTTTCTCTCATTCAGCATGGTATCTAAAGTCTATTGAGAGGAAATCCTAAACCGCGCTACCCAGTCGACCCATTGTCTTCCGGTGAAGAAAAATAAGCGGCAAACTATGTTCCAATTTCGGTTTGCCCTTTACCGCTTGCTTTCATTGACAAGTACTGTTCATTTTGCACTGTTCACGGCCGTACACTGTATAAGAGTGGAGCTGTTTCATTGTGCAATAAAAAAAAAACTCGTCATGTATCACTTCTTCTGGTTTTAGTATTATGACAGGTTCTAATTCTCGACGATGACCTTCCACCTCGAAACTTCATTCCAAATATGAGTGTTCTCATCATTGATTTAGGACATACTATTGTTCATTGTTGGAAACTGCATGACCACCCTCCATGGCCTCAGATTGCATCATTTGACACTATTCAGACCACAGATCCTACTAAAGCTTCTCTGACAACTTATGAATAATTTCTCTGATGGGTAAAGTATCATCAGAACTGACTCAACAGTTACTGTCGCCCACGATGGTAAATTATTTGCTTACATCTCTCAATCACCTTCTCTTAGTCCATGGATTCTCAACTCTGGTGCATCTCATCATATTGTTGGTACCAAGACACTTTTCTCTTCTCTTAATACTTCTGGTTACTTACCTAGTGTAGTCTCAGCAAATGGTTCTGAAACACATCCTCTAGGGATAGGCACTGTCCAAATTCTCTCTTCTCTGTCAGTTACATTTCTCCTTTATGTGACCGGATGTCCATTTAGTTTAATATCATCAGTCGGTTGACTTGTTCTCATGACTGTGTTGTCACCTTTACTAATTGAGAATGTTACTTTGCAGGATCGGATTTCGAAACGGCAGGTTGGTGTCAAATGTGAGTCTAATGGCCTTCATTATCTCTCAAACCCCCATCAACAATGTGCCCTACCACATCCCACCCTTACATGCTCGGTTGGGTCACCCCAATCTTCTTAAACTTCAAAAGTTGGTACCGAGTCTTGGTCTCTCCCTCCAAGAATTAGAGAGCATGTTCTCTCCCATGCCAAAACTACGCAACAACTATTCCATAACCAGTTTCTCCTTTCCTTTCTCTATTTATTATAAAACAAAAACACACATAACTTATAACTGCTACACATAACAGACATCAATAAAAATAACTATAAATGTCATAACAAGAAATCTAACAAAAGGTTACATATGATACTCTCTTAGACGATACCTCATTTTGACTGATGTTACATTTTTTGAGTTTGCTCCTTTCTGAGTCTTCCTATTTACCTCCTAACCTTCTTCTGACGTCTTCCCTATCCCACCTGCTACTCTCCATCTACCACCTGCGCGTATGCCCCACCTGAGCCCACTATTATTGTCCCTCCTACATACCCTCTCACTCAAAAACCTATTCCAACATTCCAGTGACGTCGACCACCTTCTGTTGTACATGTCCTGACACGTGTTCTTGATACTAAGGTCATTCCCGACTCACCTCCATTGTCACCGCCTTTATCAGATCCAACCGTGGATTTTCTTATTGTTATTCGTAAAGGTATACGCCTAGTCGAAACTCGTCCCCTCTTTATATTACTTTGAGTTATCATTGTCTTTCATCTTTGCATTACACTTGCTTCACTTCTGTGTCTATTCCTAAAGCTCTAGGTGAAGCTTTATCCCACCCATTCCTAAAGTTCTAGGTGGTGAAGCTTTATCCCACCCAGAGTGGAGGCAAGCAACGATTGATGAGATGTGTGTACTTCGAAGCAGTGTATCTAATAACTGGTTCCTCTACCTTTTAGAAAGTCTTTAGTAGGTTATTGTTAGCTTTATACGGTGAAGGTCGGTCTTGATGGTAAAAATGATTGATATAAAGTTCATTTGGTGGTCAAGGGATATACTCAGATTTTTGGATTGGATTATAGTGATATTTTCTCATCAGTAGCTAAAATGGCATTTGTTAGACTCTTTTTTTCTATTGCAGTCATCTAGTCATCTGACACTAACCTCAACCTCAGATTTACATTAAAAATGTTTTTTTTTTTGCATGGTGATCTTAAGGGAAAGTGTATATGGAGCAATCACAGGATTTGTTGCTCAAGGGAGTCATTTTCAAAGGTTTGCCACCTACTCAGGTCCCTTTATGGTCTTAAGCCGACTCCCAATGCTTGGTCTGGCAGATTCAACCCAGTAGGGCAATAATTTGGTATGATTCGCAGTGAAGCCGATCATTATATTTTTTTATCATCACTCAATCTGAGGGTGTATTTATGTATCTAATTGTTTATGTAAATGATATTGTCATAATTATTTATCTGATGATTTTTTTATCATCACTCAATCTGAGGGCGATTCACTTCTGATTATTGTGTATTAGTTTGAGGAAACTTGATATCTTGAAAATGAAAAAAAAAAAAAAAAAAGATAATGTAGTTGCAAGATCCAGCGCTAAGGTAGAATACATGGCCATGGCACTAGTAACATGTGAGCTTATTTGATTGAAACAATTACTTAAAGAGCTTTAATTTGAAGATGCAAGACAAATGTAACTAATCTATGATGATCAAGTCGCATTGCATATTGCTTCAAATTCAATCTTTCACGATAGGACGACCAAGCATATTGAAATAGAATGTCAATTTGTCAGAGAGAAGACCTAATCAGGCAATATCAGTATCACACAAACTTTGTTAATTCCAATGATCAAGTTGTGGAAGTTTTTAAAAATCACTGTGAGGTCCTAGAATCAGTTGTATATGTAGCAAGTTTGGTCCATTTGATTTATATGCTCTAGCTTGAGAGGGAGTCTTGATGTTTAAATATAGGAATAATTTGTAAATATAGAAATAACATATTCTAGAATATTATCTTGTAATTAACGCTGATGATTGTATATTGATATATTCCTGAGTCTATATAATAGAACTCCATGATGTAGTTGAGACACACAGTTTCACCAAATGCCTATCATTTTCTTCATTTTCTCTATTCTACAAATAGTAAAGGCTTTTAAGCCATTAATTCTTCTATGTATCCACTACTTCCCTTCACTTTATAGCAACTGACCAACAAGGTTTGGTTTCCTATTAGGAGAGAATGTGATGAATTCCAAAGTGCTCATTCAACATGGCATTTGTTTTGTACAAAAAACAAATGGAAAGTTGATAGAGAAAAGAAAGGCGCAGTGTTATTCAATGAATGATTAAGAATAGGAGAGAGAGATCTCCTCCTAAGGTTTCCCCCTCACAAAGGATTTCTCCTTTTATGCGCAACAATCAAATTCAGAAAATGAATCCATTTACTATTTTTCCTATTTATTTAACTAAGCCTCCTCTAACTATTAATTTGTCCTGACTAATTCATACAACTTAACTCCCCTTTATTGCTTATCCTAACAGTGCACATTATTATGTTTAGGAAGAAAATTTTATTCATCCTACTTCTAAAAGAGAAAAGGCTAGCTGGAAAGTCCGGGGACAGCTAATAATAAATGCATATACTCGGTAAGATTTCAATCGGGTAAGCTCACAAAACAAAGCTACTTCAGAAATTAAATATTAAGAATCCCATACGTCTACTTCAGAGGAGGCTTATTCATTATCAGTAAAATATATCATCATAAGAGTCCCTAGTGGTTCTAGAAGTCATATACCAATATCATATAAATGGTAGTGGTTCTAATGAGTTTCAAATTCAACCTCAGGCTCGTGTATGACTCCCATAAATGGCATTAAGATTCCAAAATTCATAAATATGCAACAAGAGTCACGTGTTAAACATACCGCCTCTGCACTAGACGAATAAAATGTTGGGGTGGAACAAATGCACGTTCCATATCAACTAGTGCAACCACCATTTTCTTGGATTCATTTTTAAATGTTTCCAGGGCAGAACTTGCAATTGCCACAATCTGAAATTGCAACAAATGAGCTATATAGTTTCTAAAAACAGGCCAAGTTAAATATAAACTACGACAACCATAGTTACCTCTCTCTTGAATGGAGGATATCTTCCAAGACCAGGTGTAGCATTTGCAGCAGCAGAAACTAGATCCGCAAGCACGCGATGTACCTAATTTGGTAGTTGTCAAAACAATTTCTGATAGTACACTGGTTTTTATTTGCAGGTTCTATCAATTTCTTACAAGGAAATACCACTTCCTATCAATATCTGAAGTAATTTGGTGCTATCCATTCGTGGCTCAAAAACCTTAGTATTTGTTGAAACAAAACAAACAACACATTTAGAATCATACCTCATCGACACACAGGCGTGATGGCTCCTTTGCCAGTTCAAGAACACCTTTTATTAAGGACCTCAGACCTTTCTCTGGAGAGATAAGATAAGGTTGATATCCATCTGCTTCTAGGACAATCTGACATAAGCCAAAACAGAAATAAAAGAAACAATCATCTCAAGAGAATGTGAAGAAATTAAATTCTACCTAAACAATATGACAATTTTAATGAAGAAGAATTACCCTCTTGACGTTGTTTATGTCAAAGTGTTTGTCAATAGGAAGTTGCTTGATCCTGTTAGGAAAATTTCCTTCAAAACTGGCAACTACTTTCCAACCATTACCCTGCAAGGAAACAGAGAGAGAAAATTAGATCAACAAAGAATAGTATTCTTGTACTATACAGTGGTCTAGTCCCCTTCCCAACTTCTTTATTTGAAATACAGGGGAAAATAGATCGTAACAAACAAAGGATCAGCCTAGTATCAGTTTAATGAGTTCAAACGTCTGAATCATTTCCAGAGCCAGTTTGATAAAAACACATTTATGTTATTCCATTGTGGCTTTTTTATGGAATTTTATATAGAGCATTTTCAACGAATTTGATAGAAACCAATTGATATAGAAGAAGGAAATAGGGAAAATCCCTTTGGTAACAGAATAATATTGCAAAACTTCGAGGGTTTGCACCTCCCTAATGCCAATCCCAAGATACCCTCTCTCTCAATCACCCTTTCTATTTATTGGCAACACTCTCATTCTCCTAAATCCTAATTAATTAATTCCTATTCAAACTGTAGTTACATATGACAGTTATTTTTAACAAAAACTGCCTGCTAATATTAACTAACAAGGTTCATTCTTATCGCTATCCTAATTAAGGGCCTATATCTAGCACTAGCAGAATGCTGGGTGCATCATAGGTACCTGGAACAGTTGTTGATGATTAGCTATTAGCTTTGGTGGTTTTGGTAAAAATAAAGAGGTTAAAATGTGTGAACAAAGAGACATATGATACAGTTTGGTGTATTAGGTTGAAGCAGAGCTCTTGTATTTTTAAGGAGGACTCTTTGGCACACCACTTGATTAGGGATAAGAGTACGTGTTTGTTTTCTGTTATATTATTTTGCTTTGGAGGATTCTGCATCCTTCTTTAACTTTGTGGTCCGTTCTTTTAGTCTAAATAAATTTCTTTTAATTAAGAACGTCTAAATAAATTTCCTTTAATGAAAAAAAAGGTGTAGCAAAAAATCAGTTTTTAGTTGTTCAATCCCCTTTAATGCTTAATCATCTCTTGCTCCTAGAGGATATTCCTTGTCAAAAGTTTTTGTTACAAATTTTAGAATATTTAATAGGGTTTCATTATTGCATCTCACAATACATAAATTATCCGGGATGATCTCATAGCAGTGGTTTTCATATTTAAATATATGTCCTTATTTTATTTAATTACGACAAGGAGTCTTCTCTAGTATAACTAGATCTTAGCGATTTGTTACATATTCATCACATCATTGTACACGAGGATATTATCTATACTCTCTTCCTCCTTTCCCGCCTAAAATTTATTTTCCAACACTTACTACAAATTTTTAAGCAAATAAATTTGTTTGTGGAGGGAGAGGAAAAAACACATCAATTGAACAAATTATGCTAGCTTCATATCCAATAAAAAAAACCTTGTGAAATAGCTCTTGCTGAGCACACAGATTAATAATATCATACCATCCAAAAAGAGTGATAATGATGAGAAATTATCCTTGAAAAGTATTGCTTTAATCTATAACTAAATTAAGGGCACATGTTAAGAACTAAATAAAGAAATTTTATCTTGGAAATTGTGTTTTAAATTTATTACAAACATGTAATTAGTTTTTTAAATTGTTTTTTAAGACAAACTTTCTAATTGTTGATTTCTTAACCCCTAAGGGCACATGTTAGCATTACCCTTAAATTAAATGGACCGATTCATGGCGTAGACTGCATGGTGCCAAAATCTACACCGCCTAGCTGCTATACTGTGTAAAAATAAATAATAAAAACTACTGACCTCGCCTCCAGTGAGATGTTGAAGAAACTTTTCCTCAAATTCACGACATAACTCCAAACCTAGAGCCCTGGTACCTTCAGAAGTACTAACCATTTGTTCACCGAGCTTCACTAACTCATCCTGAACAACTTGAGATTTTCCCTGAAGGCTGCAGCAGTTTAAATGAAGGATTATCGTGGATTGTAAGATCATTTAAACTCCCAAACACAGACAAAAACCAGGCTAGTTTCTCTTTTATAGCAAACATTAAGTGTGAACATTAACAGGGAACATGTACAAGATATGAAAAAACCAATTCACTTTGATGTTGGCAATGTGTTTGCTGCGAGATCATGAGTGGATAAGGAGCAAGTGGAACCCTTGACAACAAACAATGAGAAATAATAAGCTAGCCAAAAATAAATACCCAGTGAGGAGTGTTGGTAGCCGTAGCTTCATACGATTGCGGATCTGTGCAGCAAGAGACTCAACCAAAGCAATTCTACCAAGCTTGCTTTGAGGGGCTCCAGTCAGTATTGATTTCAAACTTTCAGTTTCAGCCCGCCAAGCAGTTTCCAACGAGCTCTCAGGTGCACCACTCCCAGACTGTGCAGAAGCTAAAGAAACAGACTGGCCTATCAAAGCAACCCACGGAATATCAGATGTTTTTGGAGGTCCCTGATCCGATAGGAGTGCCTGCACAGCTGCAAGGGCTTTCGGTTCTGCGGCTGCCTGGTCAATTTTACTGATAACACCGACTGTTCTGGTGGCTACAGTTGAAAGGCACATTGAAAAAAGTTAAATGGAATTTATAAAAGGAATTTCTTAAGTTAGATGTTTAATAGTGTCAAGGACCATGCACCTAAAAGCTATAAGTTTTTTGGTGAGAGATGGAGAATGGCCTCATATCCCAACACAGTTTTATGCAAGTGCCCTTTCAGTTTAAGTGTAGAAATTGCATATACTCGCTCTTTTTATGCAGAAACTCAACTTTATTTACAGAAGAAAAAAAAGGGTCGCAAGCATTAATTCAAACTCCGAAGCCTAAGAACTAGGCCATTCAGATTAGATATCATGCTTAAGCTATTATGCCGAGGGTCAAGATTGGTTTTATACTGCTGACAAATAGCTATATTTTTTTGAGGGGGGAGAGGAAGGAAGATTGAAACAAAAGATAAAAGCTTACATTCTGCATCATATTCTTTTGCTACTCTAAGGGCTCGTGATGATGAAATTTCTGGTGCCTGAGCTGCGGGAACTACTACCAGCAAAATAGCGTCGTTGTGCTCAACATATTGACTGATCTACAATGATAAAAAAAAATAAGAAATCAAAGTTTTGTAGAAGAAAGTACACAAAAATTAACTGTAGATCTAAGAAAAAGTTAAAATCCAACACATCATCCACCATCATTAGAGAATGGAAGTGGTACTATTATATAATAAACTGGCCACAACATACTGGATACTTAAAAAGTTATGAGATGATATCTTCTTCGTACTCACAATTTTGTCATCCATTATCCGCTGGTCCAATCCAGGCAAATCAATCAACTTCAACGGAGGTGCTGCAGAATTTTAGAATGGAATAAAATAAATAAGTGTGATGATGCAAATGCAAGCATGCATTTATGTTGCATGTCGAACCCTATTTACTGATGCATATAAAGGAAGGGGGGAAACACAAACACATTGATATGATAAAGGACTTACCGGTACCAGTACGGAGTTTTAGACCTATTTCTTCACCTTTCTTGCTAGAGGAACCTTTGCTGAGTCTTTCCTGTAGTGAATGTCGAAGGGCACCTAGAAGCAGAAATAGCAAGTGTTAATAGTATTTACAAATAGAAACTAATCCATGTCATAGAAATTCGACAAAATTTTAACAGAGGCTATGCGTAGGAATGCTGACATAGGCAAGATTTATTAAATAGAAATAGAAATAGAAAAAAGAGGTGCAGGTGGTAATTTCTTACTTGCAGAAACCTGCTGAGATTTATTATCGATTTGGAGGATGATAGAGGTGGCGGTTAAAGAAGTGTCTCTATTCAATTCAAGGCTAATAGGAGCTCTGGTAGCACCATTTTCACCGGTAGGCTGCAATTAAGTCAGTTAGGTAGTGGATAATGGAAATAGAAAGATAAAAATGGAAATAAGCAACAATAAGAATACCAGAACGGGATGTCCAATGAGGCTATTCAATGCAGCAGATTTTCCAGCACCCTGATCCATCACCGTCATCATCACAATTGGATTCAAAACAAATGCATTATGCGATAAGATGAATGTGGATCATGAATCGGAACTTACGACATTGCCGAGACCAACGACGTTGAGGAAAGTGGAAGTGCGTCTGGATTCTTCGACATCTTCGTCGGCGAGGAGAGCGGCAGCTTGGCGCATGGATTCGGAGAGCTGAACCAATTCGTCGATAGCCTCCATCGGATCTGAAGAAGTTAGGTTTCCGGCAAGAGATTTGATTTGAAATGGTTGGTTCACACGTCGTCAATATAACAACCAACTGGAGCTGTTAATTGCTTAATAATTGCTTCTGCTATATGCTTAACCCTCCTACTCGTCTCTCTCTTTTTTGCAATTTTAATGCTTCCACTTACGTCCTTCTATTTCGCGGTTTCTATCCTTCTCACCGCTACCACCATTCTCACTTATCACATTATTATTATTATTATTATTATTATTATTATTATTATTATTATGTTTATTATTATTACTCCATGCATCTCTTAAGCTAACTCATTTCATTTCATACTCTCTTGTTAACAAAATTTAATTAATTGCATTATTTAAACAATAAAATCATTTTTAATTATTAAAATATATTTATGATTTGTTTGGCAATTAAAATAAGTAAAATATGCATGTGAGAATTTGTTACTGGCATGCATGTGTGAAGTGTTTTCAATAAATAGTGAAGAAATTCTTGTTCTATATTCTTTCGCTTTATACAACTTCTCATAGTATTTTTTTTAACCGTATGTTACACAAGATGATTGGGTATCGATATTTTCCTTCAATCAAATGATAAAGAATTTGTCTTTTTTTTTGTCTTTATTATAAGAGTTAATTGACCTTTTAGATTCATTCAATGGTCAATGTATTTGGTCCATATATAAATCAAATACATTAAATATTTTTTGGTTCATATATAAATCAAATACATTAAACACTATATGAATCATAAAAGTGAATTTTCTCTTATAATAAGGACTATAAGAGGTATATTAGACTTACATACAGTGGGATCATGGGTGAGTCTAGTTTAGATTTCCTTCACCAAATTCTCTAAACTCTCTTAAATATAGATGTGTTCTTAATGGTTTATGTAAATAAGTGAAGGAAATGTATTAATGCATCTTATGAATTATAAGGACATCTCGTGAAAATCCTAAAAATACCTCTCTAATTTTAAAAATTCGTTTTCGAGCACACTTCATATACACAATTCATTTATTTTTGAATTAAGCCTCCGTTTTATGAATAATTTTATTCGGGAAATATATTTTTAGAACCTACTAATGTTGTTTCCATAACCTTTTTCATATCCTGCCAGAACACTCACTCCAGGATAGCCTCAAATACCAAGTATTCCACTGAAGGATGAGAAAGGTGTTACCACAACATCAAGCTTATTCCTTTTCTTCTCAAACCTATTTTGTGACCATTTTTTCTTATTTAACACTGCTTGTTCCTCTATTTTCTCCATTCCATTTGCCTTTCCAGCTTCCACCATGAGATCTTGGTCATACTCATCAAGCTTCTCCTACAATTTTTGATGCAAACAACTTTCTTTATAGTGATCAAATTTCCTACCAGTATTACATAATAAATGGAGTTCTTCATACCCACACTATGTTTCCTCATTTTTCATATTTTCATGTGTTTCCATGTTATATCCTAGTAGATAGAGCACTAGAGTTCATCTTTTTTTTCTTAATGATTTGGTAATTTTTAGTTGATTCACTCATTTTACTAATCAATTTAGTAAAAAGAATTGGGTGATTATATGAAAGCGTTTGATATTTAATAATTGAGAATAAATCCCAAAACAAGTGACTTTATCAACACTAATGTTAGAGATCTTGAATTGCATGGAATAAAGTAAAAGTAAACAATTACACAACTTAGTCCATAGTTTCTAAGGATTAAAAAGACATATGAATCACATTCTAACCAGCCTTTTTAACTGCCTCTAACTCTGTTTGGAAAATCTCTATGTGGAATGCAAAAGCAAACAAGAGTTAGAGAAAGTACAGTTTGGGTAACATTGTCTTGAATATGTGAATTGCTAGGGAATCCAATTAACAGATGAGTCCAAGGAGTAACATTTTTATAACGTGTATTCCAAGGAATCTCCTACCCTCTAAATATAACCATGAAAAAAACTCATTCACTATGTAAGTTTCCGTTGATTATTCTAAAGCCAAAGCGTAAAAGCTAATTAAAAAACCAAACCAAATAAAACAAAATACATTCTAGCTCGAGGTTGCTTTATCATGTCACATCTTGCAGAACAACAAAAAGGTGGTTCTTCCTGTAGAATGTAGTGATCCAACATACACTATAAATGACTATGTGTTTCTTGATAATGACTCCGCTTCCTTGTGGGCACAATGTGAGGGTACAGTCCCAATACATGTTCCGCCATCAAGTCGTGCCTTGTCAGGATCCCTACCACTGGAGGTCTCTGCATAAAAAGTATTAGTAATTTTTAGTTAGTACTCATTCAAAGTAACAAACATTTTTCATTGCTAAAAAAGGTTTATTTGCTTACTCCGGGTTTCTTTGGGACGACCAACAAGTGCCTGAGGCCAAGCTCGCGGAAAAGAATAGCAGCTTTCGCTAGAGACGTTGTTTCCAACACTGTATAGGATGACCTGTTGGTAATAGGATGCAGATCAACATACATTTCCATCTCCTCATCCGATATCTCTAACTCCTCCAGTGTTATTCCCTTCCCTGCACCTGGCTTTCCAAAATCATGTGCGCTCAACTTTTTCAAAATCGAGGATGACCCCCTTGGGCTAGTAGTAAATACCTTGTGTTTAAGAACTATCAGCAGATGATACCTCAATACCAATCCACACAACTCTTGTTCATCTGAGAATGGGGGCTCGTCAATCACAGGAAAACCGTTATGCCGCGTCACCTTCAAAGTGTGCAGGATATTCCCCACTTTTTCAATCCCAGAGAACATAAACAGCGGACTAGAAACCACATCCCCCGCAGCTAACTGCCTCATGTAAGGTTCTGCATGCGCTTCTAAATAAGGCAGCCCCTTCATTTCCACCATCTGATCATAAACACCTTTGTTAAAACAATCTGCCACGGACTTTGAGATCAAGAGAACCAACATGACCAATGGTAGCATGAGGAGGTTGTTAGTGAGTTCAAGAAGTATGACACATAGAGAAACTGTCATTCTCATTGTGCCACCAAGGAAGGATGCAGCTCCCAAGAGTGCAAACAAACCAACATCCAGAACTGTGAATGGACTTAACAGACTTCCTGCAACGCGTCCATAAGACGCCCCTGCAAGTATCACCGGAATGAACAGCCCTGAGGGAATCGCAATTCCATAAGTGATGATTCCGAGGAAGTAGATTGTCACAAAGAATATTAGGAGACTGGAGAGAAGGAATCTTTTGTCAGTGCCAGCAATAAAGAGGTTGCGGATAGCATCATCATTGGTAGTAAAAAAGAGAGAAGCGAGGTCATTGTAGTGATTAGGAGGACACTGGAAATTCTTGTAGTGTCCGGAACGCCCTACGGTTGGGCACTGATCCGCCGCTTGAGGAGGACAAGGCATGCACTTTGATAGCCAAGGAACCCCAAATGAACAGCAAGAGGTCAAAAACGATATAATCATCACAAGTATTACCTTAAATATAGGTCCTCTCCTGCAATATATGTACGCCACAGATTAATTAGTTCAAGACAGTAGCAGAAAATAATTCATTGTTGGAAAGGGGATGGTGGAGATAGGAGGACATACTCATTAATGATGCTGTAAGTGCGAAGGACCTTATCGACGAGAAAATTGTAAAGACTTCCCAAAAGACCTCCAACAACTCCAAGAAATATAACTACCAGTAGATCAGGTATGCTGTATGACGGCTTTGCATAATCAACTTCAAACATGATCAAACCTCCTTCTCCAAAAAGACCACAGTTTTCATCCTTGCAATATTCCATGAAACCTTTCAGCACTACAGCTACGACAGCTGTCGTGAAAAATGTTCGCCACAGAAGAGCACTCCTCCACCTGAAAATGCTTACAGTCAGACAAAAGACAGACATCATGAAAGTGCAAGACAGTAGAGAAAGAGAGGGGACCAGGAAGCTGCTTCTTCAAGTGCAAAAAGGACACCACCAACCGGGGCACGGAAAGCACCCGCAACGCCAGCAGCCGCACCACATGTGATCAAATCCCTTCGGTCTCTGTCATTTTTAAATTGTCTGAACCCTTTCCAGGTCAGTCCATATTTTGTAGACCCGCCTTGTCCAAGTAAATTAGCTATGCAAGCACCGGTATGCACCATAGGCCCTTCCTTACCCACAACAAAACCAGCTGCAACCCCGAAAATTGAACCAAAAATCTGAAAAGTTCAAGCCATTTCCATGTTTAATAAGATTCTAAATCAGAAACTAATGCATTCCAAGATGATATACTAAGAAGCTATGTATTTATAGATATGTAGCAGTAATAAGGATGAGACACATAGATTGTAACCTTTACAAAGAGGGTTCTTGTAGCCAATATAGAAGGAGCATCTACGCCGTTGAGATATGCTTTGACCTCAGGAATGCCAGATCCTGCTGCTGCAGGGGCAATGTAGGCACAGAGAGCAGCTGCAGCGATGGCTAAAATCATGTTACAACCAGCAAACACTGCAAAAGCATGATGAAACCTGCTCTGCAGTTAAAATGGTAGCGCAGTTATTCCATCCATGTTACTAAATAAGGGAGGAAACATAGATGATAGAAATAGATTATACATACTTTTGATTAAGCATGAGATCGTTGGTGAGATTAAGCTTGACACCAGCAATATTCTCAACTCCAATGTTACTGAAAAATGCGGTAACGCCTGTACCTAATCCAATAAGAAGTGCAAAGGTCCATTTGAGGTAGACGTACTGTACTATCTCAGATTTTGCTCTAGACCTCCAGTCTTGTTTGAATATATCATTCTCAATGATCCTGCACTCGAATGTTATGAAAATTAAAAAGGAAAAATAATAGAGAATGAATGAACCGGAAAAGGAATTGAAGAGGAAAGTACTGACTCGTAGTCGAGACTTTCGATGGGACAAACATTGGCTCCAACAATAGCATGCTGAGAAGTGGTATTGAGTCTGCTATTCTTGGGAAGAAGAGGCTCTCGGATTCCAGATCCAGATCCTGTTGTTGTTGATGATGATCTTGATGATATAAGAATCCCTACTCTCTCTTCCTCGTGCCCCATATGCTCCACGTCCATTTCTTCCTCCATTTCCATAACCATAGTGATTGCCTTTGAATTCTTCTGTCCTATGCAGATGCAACTAGCACCATCATCATCAGTTCAGAAAGAAAGGGTGTGAGAGTATATGTATATATTGTGAGCGAAGAATGCGCTGGTTCTCACGTATTTACACATACGTATTTTGGTTACAACTTAGTACATTTTAATAATAATGAAAAATACTAGGAATGAATGGACATGATTAATAAAGCTAATTTGTTTGTTTGTTTGTCATTTTGGGAAAGGCAGCATTATCTATTGTGTCAGTCATAGGTTGTCTGCCTGTCTCAACAATGTCTGGACCAACCTCAACAATTGGGATACTTTGTCCCATTATTCTCTTAGTAATAATTTTATATTGATTAAAAAAGCTTGTTGCTTATTTATTTATTTTCGTATAAAATATAAAACAAATTTATCAAAATATATTTATTGAATCCATTATATAGAATTTAAAAAATAGAAATACTAATTTTAAAATATTTCAAAATTGTCATTTTCACTTATAAGAGTAGCAAAGAATAAATATATATTTTTAATTTATAAAAGAAAGTGATAGAAATTATGAAATCGTATTTTGCATGCCATTTAAGAAGTGATCAAAGATAAAAGATTATCATAGTTTGTTTTTGAGATATGATTTTGATGAGGATAACTTGGACATTTTGGACAATTTGGATTGGTTTTACTAATGACAACTTGATGCAACCTATGAAAATTTAAATATGTCAAGTGGTTAAAGATGCACAAGACAATTTTGTTCGAAGTATTTTTTCTAAATCAAGCAGATGAACTAGGATTGTTTGACGATCTCTATCTTCTGATGATGACATTCAACTTAAAGATATCTAAAGTCTAATCTCTGACTAGATTCAAGCAGGTTCTTATATGATTGGTTTATTCGGCAAAATCTTGAAACTTCAGAGTGTGAAAGAGATGAAGTGTGAAAGCTCGCCCAATCACGTCTGAGAGATAGATGTTTTGTAAAAATACAAGGACATTCTCGTAAAGTAGTATGGTTAAATCACACACAAACACACACTCTAAAACATGTTTTAAGGCCTCTATTTCTATAAAAAAAAAAACCTAAAAATATTTTGGAATCGTGTCAGATGAATCAAGAAATTTCAAAACAAATTGGACAAGTTTTTAAACTATCTAATCGATTGGAGCATAATCCCAACTGATGGGGTTAGTGCAAATAGTGTTCATAATAATTTGTGACAGCGTCTTAAATCTTAATGAAAGACGATTATTGTCTTTCAAAACCTTCCAAAGTAGGCATGTGTAATCAATTGTTTTAGGTCATCCAATCGTTTGCCATAAGGTCCCGGTCGATTGGGACATTAATTTGACCAGTGGATATTTTCCTTTTTTGTGTCAATCTCTAACCTATAAATAGAGACATCTCCCTTTACATTTTCACATCAAAAAATGTGACTTATCTCTCTCACTCCTCTCTTTCTCTCTAAAAATATTTTCTAATTTCTCTCACTTTAATTTAGCCATGGCCCTTCGAGAATGTCTATGTGTTAAAGTGAGGTTTTATATTCTGAAAAAGGGTGATATTGTAAATTCACCAAGAGGTATTTTTCTCTCGATTGAATAATTTCTCTTAAAGGAGTGTTTATTTGAGTTTAAAGCTAAACTCATTAAAAGCTTCATTTGGGAATTTAATATTAATTCTCTAGTTCGGTTCGTAAGCTCAGCCCTTGTAAAAGATCCACTTGGTTCGAGATCAGCGTGGTACAAAATTTCAACTTTGTTATAACGAAGCACCATCAAAAATAACTATGAGAAAGATTGAGTTTCTTGAACAAACACAAGAAAACCTATTAGATTTTCACGAAAGAGAGAGAATAGAGAAGAAGAAGAAAATCAGGATTGGTTATAACTATTTTACTATTAACTTACTCAATAAGGATTCCAAGATTACAGGTGAATAACAACAACCAACATCTCTCAACAACCTGAGAAAACAAGTATATTTATAGACTACTAAGTTAACTTAGGATACAAGTTAACTAAAACAATTAGGCTAAACAAACAGGCCCAATTTGACATGCTAACAAACCTAGCATTATCGACTATTGCTTGCTATAACAGTTTTCGACTACACCATGCAGGACTTCGCCATCAACATGTGAACAAACTTCGACAATATGCTCAATTTGTCGAATCAAGAAATCTATATCTATCGAGATACTAGAGTTCGATCCAAAATCTCACAAATCTCCACCTTGGAACAAACTCTACAATATTAAGGAAACAAACTAGCTTTCTTCATGCAGCTTTATCAACTGCATACAGTGGAAAAACTTGCAGCTTGGCAATGTCTTGGTGATCATATCAGCAACAATGTGATTTTTCAAAACTTCCAGCATTTGGACTTTTCCACGCTCGATTATTTCTCTAATAAAAAGCAGCCTCACATCGATGTGCTTGGTTCGCTCATGATAGGCTGAATTCTTCGACAGATGTATGTCACTTTGACTATCACATATAACAGTGATAACTCAACCTTGAAGTTCCAGCTCCTTAGCAAAACCTTCAAGCCACACAGTTTCTTTCACAAATGTAGTAAGGCAATATATTCTGCTTCAGTGGTTGATAAGGTAACAACAGCCTTCCAAAATTTCGTTTTTCAACTGATAGTTATGCGAAACATAGTGAACACATATCCAGACATAGATTTTCTAGAATCCATACAATCTGCATAATCAGAGTCGACAAACCTTTCAATTTCTATTTTTTCATCATCATCACATGCTCCACCATAAATCAGGACTCTACTCAGAGACTCATTTATGTACCTTAGAATTCACTTCATTACTTGCTAGTGTACCTTCCCCGGGTTGTACATATACCTGATTACAAGGCTCACTTTGTATATTATGTATGAGCTTGTACAGACCATGACATACATCAAAGAACCTATTATACTAGCATATGGAATATTACTCATATAGGTTCTTTTGACTTAAGTACTAGAACTTTGGTTCGTACTCAACTTGAATTGTGGATTGATTGGTGTCACAATAGGCTTTGAATTCGACTTACCAAACTTGTGTATAATCTTCTTCAGGTATGTCTCTTGAGATAAGCATAATCTCGACTGCTTTCTATCTCTCCGGATATCAATCCCGAGAATTCTGGATGCAACTCCAAGATCTTTCATGTCGAACTCCTTACTGAGTTCAACCTTCACCTTCATTACATTCTCAACAATATTTCTTTATATAAGGATGTAATCCACATAAAGCAACAAAATAACAAGTGAATTTCCAGGTCGAAATTTGAAGTAAACACAGTGGTCGAACTGACTCATAATGAAACCTATGTGTGCCCTGAACTTGTCGAATCTCATATTCCATTGTCAAGGAGATTATTTCAACCCGTAAAACGATATATTAAACTTGCGCATATAATATTTCTTTCCCTTTTATGCATACTCTTCAGGTTGCCTCATAAGATTATTTCATCTAGATCACCATACAAGAAAGCGGTTTTCACATCCATATGTTCCAGTTCTAGGTCGAACTTTGCCACCATAGGTAACAACATTCTAATGGATATATGCTTAACAACATGTGAGAACACGTCATTGAAGTCAACTCTTTATTTTTTAGTGAACTTCCTAGCAACCAATCTTGTCTTGTATCTTTTCGACATCACTCATTCGATTTTTTCCTTAACCTTGAGAATCCCCTTACTGTAACACCCCAATTCTACCCAAAGCATTTAGGCAAGAAAATATCAGAGTATTAAAATTTCATACAACACATTTAGGATGTTACACTAAGTAACCAAACAAACACCTTGAAAACAAACGGACATCACCGATGGCAAAAGCATACACACCTGCCAATAACATGATACATAACACACGGAAGATATGAACATATATATATACGTATAGCTCTCACTCTCAAAGAGGAGTTTTCCAAAATAAAGTGTTTACAATACACAATGGCACGTTATCACATATACATGTTCAAAAGAGTCATATACAAATAAATAACAACAGACTCCCGACTACCCAGTGTTACATATCAGAGCGACCGACAAGACCAACTGGAGGACTACCTCTTCCAAAAGACTCCCAAAGCGGCTAATCTGCAGGATGTCACTCAAGCATCAAATCAGCAGAAGGGTGAGAATATAATTTATAATGAAGCATGATAAATATAGTAATGCCAACAAGTATCATCAAGAATCATACAACAAAGTAATCCACTCATTTAACCACAATCAATATATAAGTAATGTGACACATGAATGATAACATAAATTATATAGACAGACAATGATGAATGAGACTCGACTATGCATATGCATGTGGTACCAAATCCGGAGTAAAACTCCTCCTTGTCATTATGACAAATACACCTGCCGAGCATTATGCTGGGACTTTATTCCACTCAGGAAGCCCGCAGGCTGTCGTCATCGAGCATTAAGCTCCCACTGATGACCTCTTGCCACTCAGGCTAATATACCGTTACCGAGCATTAAGCTCCTACTGGTAACCAATGCCCGCAGGCCATCTGTTAACAGCATTCCGCCATTAACGTATTGAAATGTTATGATGCGCAAATATATGACTCTATTACATGACAACAACATCATCAACAATATAACACGATCATACACTCACGTTACATCGTTTATATTCTATCCAAAAGGATACATCACCAATTAATAACATCGTTATCAATTACATCACACCATAATTACCACACAGGCATCATTAAGCACACCGCACACATTCACCGTCAAAACATACTGGCCACATCGACATAGATGAACGTATAACACACTTATACACATCAAGTTAATATTGGCCATCGGCCCACAACTTCATCAATACATCAACAACAAGTTGTAATAACAACAATTCAACAATGATAATACATCCTCCTCATAACAACAATTACTTGCCATAAGGCCACACATCATGTTAACAACAAACAACCAAACAACGTCACATATCAAGAATGAACATTCATTAATGCATAACACATACAAACATGATTTCATGTTAATCCTCACATCAACAACAATTGCAACCAAGCACTATGATTATTTACCAATCATATCGCGCAGATAAACAGTTATGTGTTTTTATCAAAAACACCCCATAACAAATTAATCACAAGCTAACCAAGCCTATACTATCATATAGAACATCCAACTAGCTTCCTAACGCTTCAAACGGCGTATGAAACGGAGCTACGGATCAAAAGTTACAAGGTTTCAAAGTTTTGGAAAAACAGAAAATGCTGTTGTCCGCTTCAGCTCCGCTCAGCGGACCCTCACAGAGATTTTTCTGCAAAAGAACCTCCGCTCAGCGGACCCACCTCCTCTCAGCGGACCTGCGTAAACCCAGAAAAAACCAGCACGAACCAGAACTGTCTCAAGCCCCTTATACCCACCAAAACCACTCCAAAACATCATTATAACACCAATACAACACATACATACTATAGAAACAACCTAACATCAAACTTTTCATGGATGATTCATCAATCTTTCTCAAAACCTAACCTTCTCTTTAAACTCAATCAAGCCATGGAAATGGAAAAGAAAGCATGATCAATCACCATAACACAACAAGGATATCATTTAATCATCATACAATCATTCTCAAACAAACTTAGATCAAACAAAGACCACACAAGAAAGTTATGGAAATTGGAACAAGAAGAACAAGAACAAAAACAAGAACAAAACTATAAGAATCATACATCCAAGATAAATTAGATTCACCCCCTTACCCGACTATAGCGACGATCGGAACTCGATTCGGATGAAAAACCACCAATCTCCACTTTTCCTCCTCTTTTCCTTCTTCTCCTTTTTCCTCTTCCTTTCTTTCTATTCTTTCTTTCCTTTATGTTTTTCTTTCTTCTTTTCTTTTCTTATATTCTTTTCTATCTCCCCCTACTTCTCCAAAATATCTCAACAAAATATCTACTTTACGGTCTAAACTCAATTGCTCAGAAAAACCCCAAAACGCAGAATATTACCTTAATAATATTTCCAGTACCAAAAATATGAAAACCTTCAATTAAATATTAGCCCGCCATCCCGAACTAATACCGACTGAAACGACTCCAAAAACGGTAAAATTCCAATAAACATCACAAACGTCCAAATTAAGCATATACTTATATTTCCGGGCGTTACACTTACAACTAACTAATCTGGACCCTGCGGGTTTCTCGATTAGCTCTCAAATGTTATTATCATGAAGAGATTTCATCTCACCATTCATGGTCTTCAGCTATTTAGTCTAATTTTGAATCCTCAGAGCTTCCTTGTAGTCTATAGGTTCTTCATCAAGGACCTCACTTGTAGAGATTAAAGCAAAGGCTATGAGATCTACATAATCAAGTCTCAAAGGTGTCTTAATGACTCTTCTCGACCTGTCTCTAGCCAACAAGTAGTCATTATCAGTCTTCTCATCTTCATCGGCAACTTGGGCTTCTTCTTCAACTTCATCTAGGTTGTGCAATTCAGCATCACTATGCTCCACCTCAACAAGAATGTCTTCTTCTTCCAATACTTCTTTAGATATTTATGTGTTTCGACCAGCATCATCAGTTTCCTCAAATGTCATTTCTGCTTCAATAAAAACTAAATCTCGACTTGTGATACACCTTTTGTGACCTGGCTCTAGGCACCACATCCTTTAAGCTTGGACTCTTTCAGGGTACCCATGAACAAGCACCACAGAGCTCTAGGTTCGACCTTATCTTGCCTAATATGAGCATAGACTACACAACCAAATACTCTAAGTCTATCGAGATTAGGTGGATGTTCCGACAATACTTCTTCAGTTGTCTTCATTCCCAAGGCAGTTGAGAGACATCTATTTATCAGATATACTACTTTCGAAACAACCTCAGCCAAAAATGCCGTATGCAATTCAGTACCAACATGCATCTAACTCTTTCAAAAATGATTTGATTAAACCTTTCAGCTAAACCATTTTGCATGGGAGTACCTGTGTCATACCCCAAAATTTGACCCATCTTTTTACATCCAATTATTAATTAGAGCATGTTACAAGTCTACATGATTTTTATTTCTAAAAGGGTGTCTATCAAATTAGATAATAATTTAATAATAGTTTAAATAGCTAATGATATTTTAATAACTAATAATAGTATAATTAACTAGTATAACTAATAATAGTAACAATTAATCTAACTGATGATAGCAATTTTCGAAAAAGACACAATCCAAGCAAAATATTAAAAAACAAGTATTTACTAATTTTTGAAAAAATATATACATCAATAATCATTCTACTATTTTTAGTTATTAAAAAGTCATTATTTATTTACATTATTATTGGTTATTATTATAAATAGCTTTATGAGTGATAAAAAATAAAATATGATTAACTCGATTAGTACAACATGGGTTTTATATATTTATTTATTTTTAATTAATAATTATAGAAATTATCAATATTTCAATACCATTATTTTCTTTTTTAACTATTCATACTCCAACTATTATTAATAATATTATTAATGTTGTTTACACTAACTATTATTGATTAAAATTAAAACAGCTTTTTTTTATTACTTTTAAAAAAAATTATTAAGAAGTCATTAACGTATCATTAAAAAAAAAGGGTATTGCTTTTAAAAAAAACTAAGTCATGTTTTATTAGGTGGTTAATTAATTTTATTAAATAAATTTTTTGTTAATTAAATAATTAATTATCTAAAAATTTTGACCAAGTCAAACTAGGGTTGAAAAAAAACCCTGTTCATCTTCTTCTACCTCTAGCGGCGGCCGCCACCCTCTACCAACATCAAACCCTAATGTTTCTCAAGAAGAATATTCTGGAACAAATATCGAATCAAGAAAGGAAAAATTTTATGAATCCGAAACGGTAATAAGCTTTAAACGAAATTGAATCCGAAAATTATAACCAAATTTCTAAATCGAGAAAGATTTTGAGTCAATATCAAAACATATTAAAAATAATAATAAAAACGAAACAAATCTCCAATCAATTCGAATCAAGACTCTTAAAAACAAATTGCCTAATTCGTTTAACTCCTAACACTATAAAATCAAACCCTAAAACTAATACCAGGGGACCGAAAAAATAGAGAGAAAGAATGGAGAAAAGAAAGGAGTAGAAGAGGAGTTCATGCAAAATCGTTCGGGGACGTCATCACTACGTCACTCCGACGACCCCTTCACCATCGCGATTCCGCCACCAACTAAGCTTTCCGCCGCCGTCGCCACTTCGACATCTCAGTAACAAATTGCGGTAGCCCGATTTCCCTTTTAATTTCCTCTTGCTTAATCTAATTGATGTTACTTTGTTGGTTTTGATCATTGTTGTGTGATTTGAACAAAGTGATTTGTTTTTTTGTTACTTGTTCTGAAAAACAAATGAACATGAAACGAGAGAGAGGTTAGAAAGAGAGAAGAGTAATAGAAATGAAAATTAAAATGGAAAGTGATAATGTAATCCTCCCTCAGCCGTCCGATTCATGACATGTGGCCCCTTGATGACCACTTGTCTCACACATGAACATTGATTCAGTGTGTAATTCTTCTCGTGTTCCCTCGCTTAAGAGTGCATGCATACCATTTGATCGTCACATGTTGAATCTAAGTTCCAGATCTTAATTCTGTGAGCCATAGGATTTGATTAACGGTTAAAATCCTGCAGTATCATCATAGCACCATGCGCTAGCCCACACGGTGCCCAACGGGTCTTAGAATCTATTGGGCCTGGTCTGTAACTATTAACACCCCTGGTTTAATTACTAAAATATTCCAATTTATTTTGAATAAATGATTTAAAAATTAAGTATCAATAATTAAAATTTACTTAATTTAATATTTAAAAATATACTTGTATTGGCTTATTTGAATACTCATTGTATTATATTTTAATAAATGTTCTTATTTGTAATTACATCTTGTTAATTAATAAAGTTTACCATGTAAATATAATTATATAAATCATATCAATCTTGTAAATTTACAAATATATAATCCTTGTCTAATTTTCCTATCTAAACGGATAAATAATGGGATGAATATCTATTACCTCCTATTTTCGAATTGGTCGATTTTCTATATCGTATCAATCAAATAACAAACCGTTAATTAAAATTTAAAATATAATTATTCTAATTCAATTAAAACTCTTTTATTTAACACAATTTATTCAATACACAAAAATACAAAAAATAGGGATTGTACACAATATTATTTCTACCTATAACTGCGAACTACGATAACTACGAATTGCGAACTACGTGAACTCACTAAAACACACTTCAACATACAAAATAATGGTGTACAATCCCATAAAAAACACCAACAAACCATACGAACTACGTTGACTCTGATCCTCCATTAAGGAGGTACGTAGGCATTCGGACAACCGAAACGAGTCCCCGTTCCCTAAAATTAAGTAGGTTTGAGATTTTATTCTCTAACCTACGATATAATTTTTAACCACAAACTATTTACCATAAACCTTACCCAAGAGACTCTATAAACCTTAAGGAAGGATTTAGGGTGCCTAACACCTTCCCTAAATCCTAATTTCTCGACTTACCTAGAAAACTCTTAATTAGGTTTTATCCCATATTTTCCCTTATCCTTAGGATAGAATAAATATAGGTGGCGACTCTGTAGTTTAAGTTTAAAAAGCTTAAAATTTAAAGCCGGTCGTAACAGCTGGCGACTCTGCTGGGGACCCTTAAAGCAGAGAAGCACTTAAGGTTTAGGGCATGTCTCTTTTTGTTTTTAGGGTTTATGGGGTTATTTATTTTATGGTTTATTTTTTTTATTTGGCAAAAATATATATATATTTATTATATTTTGTTATATAATTGCATGCCTATGTTTATATTTATTCTTGTTTAATATTGGGGAATTATCATATATGTGTTTGTTAAACCTTAAGTGTGGGAATTGTCACTAAGTAAGAGGAGACTTGCATCGCCTACGAGCTTTAGTGACAATTCCACTCAGAGTGGGCTGAATTCCGAGAAATATCTTAGACGAGGCTAGACCTTGTCGAGGGTAGGATGCGGAATTTGGCTGATCTCTCTGGGAACCTACCCCTAAAATTCGAACCTCATGGACAAAAAAGCCCTTTCAAAAAAAATCCGACGAAACAAAAAGTTTCAGAGGGTACGAAAGAGCACCATGAGACCTTTAGAATTAAACCATCTTTGGGAAGGGTAGAAGATACGTAGGACGAACTTATGAACCTACGTACTAAGGTAATTTTATCATCCCACCCTTCACGGGAAGCCATCCCGAGAGGGGCATTACTTGGTAAATCTAAGTCTACATAGGATCACCTCCCACAATTATCATCCCTTAGACTCATAAGGATATTATTTCGCTTAACCTGGATCCCTAGCCTGTAGGGATTCCCTTTTAATCTGACATTGTCTATAAGACCTCTCAGATTTTGGTTTAAGTGGATGTCCCTCCATCCTCGAATGCGTAACATGTGGCCTCATGATGGCCACGTGATGAGGAGACTCTTGATGGATCCCCGAGCGCTCGCATACCGCGTATCCTCAATCAATATTCAAACCTAGTCATTCGTTCGTTAGACTTTGAATCCACACCCTCAGATATTTATTCTGAGGGCCATTAGATTTGAAGCGAGCCGTCCATGGGATTTATTAAAGCCAATAGGCAATCCAATCCATCCGTTCATTAGACTTTGAATCTACGCCCTCGGATATCTATTTTGAGGGCCATTATATTTGAAGAGAACGACTCATGAGATCTGGTGACCATCTTGAACGGTCACCATGTGTTCTTTCCCACGCATTCCCTAGCTTGTAGAGGTTTCCTTTGTTTATTGCAATCCCTAGCCTATAGGGATTCCTTTTGAAGATCTTGTTCTTCCCGTGAAGGACATCTTCGTTAATGCACGTCACATGGCCTCCCGACGGCCATGGGATCTGGCGTCTGTTGAACAATCACCAGGTGCTATCTTCTACGCATTCCCTAGCATGTAGGGATTTCTTTTGTTGTGTCATAGTCGCTAGCCTGTAGGGATTTCCGTCTATCTAGCATAATCCTTAGCCTATGTTGGTTTCATTCCTCGTACCACACATTGTCTTACATTCATACATTTGCATTTGCATTTCCACCATCGCCCGTGCCAACATTTGCTATGCTAGCTGATTTCCCAAGACCCGTGAAGAAACTCGAAAGGTCTTAAAATATGGAGAGAGGAAAATTAACTATTGGAGATTCAAATGAGCTTGGTCCTACGAATAGAAAAGTCTGCCCTTCACTATACAAGATACATGCTTACGCCTACACATACGCCCTAAATTCAATTATCGTTGGAGATTCCCCTGCATCGAGATCAACTGCCTTCTCAGCAAAATTGACATGCCCAAGGAAAGTCAAAGATCACCCTTTACTTCTACAAGTCAAAGAACTAAGAAGTAAAACAAAGTCATTGGATCAACAAAGGAGAATGTCCCTAGGGTAAATAGGTTTCATCATTTCAAATTGTAATTGCTAAGTGTTACTTGTTGTAAACGTTGTACCTTTTTATTAATAATTCTAATAAAATAATCATGCATGTTTTGAAAGAAATCCATTCGTTTCACTCTTTCATATATGTGAATATCAATACTTTTCCATTGCAATTATCAACTTTCCACTTCCACTTTAAACAAACTTAAGGGAGAATAACGAAATATAAATAACCGAATTTTGCTAAATGCATGCTTTCAATGTAAGACCGAGCTGATGAGGTAAGGCATTGTTTCAATCCTTAAACAGTGGAGAAATAAGGAGATAATCCGTAGTCAACCCCCTCGAGCTAGAAGTTGGAGTTGTTTCTATTTTTCAAATAAACCTTAATCTTAACCAGGGGCAGGGTAGATTTCGATTAATTCAATGGTACATTCTATTCTCAAGAGAATCAGTTAATCTAAGCAAAGGTTCAAGCACACTCATTCTCTCGCAATCATCATCTAAAGTCGTGGAAACCACAAAGATGAAGCTCTAAAAATCAAACATGGCAGTCAGAACGTTCAAAATGAAAAAAAAAAAGCAAAAGAACGATTTCAAAAAAAGAGGAGGACCCGCTAAGTCAAAAATAAAACTTAGGCAAAAAAAAATCAGGGCATCCCGATGGACCGCAAATTCAAAAGAATTGGTTCATGCAAAAATAAGGGATTAAAAACAAGGAAATAGGAGAATAATCTCGTGACTGCCATCTCAAAAATCATCAAAAGCTTCTTATCAACGCTTGGATCTTATTAATGCTTTTCATTGGCGCTTGAATCTTTATCAATGCTTATTATCATCATTACGACTACGAAAAATTCTCTTGCAAACTGAATGCATTCATTGTATTAAGCAGATTTTAGGATTGGAGAACATCAAGGAGAATGGGGTGGGTTTATATAAAATTTGAGCCTTATATCTTTGTTTCTTAAACCACGAACCACAACCACGATACAACATTCAAAAGCCCTAATTGAAGCAAGGTTAACTTTGAAAGCATACTCGGCAAAATTTGTGTTATACTGACTCCCATGTTTGTTAATTTATTGCTAAAAATTTTGCTTCTGCAAATATCCATCTCTAATCATCCATTTCTATTTCATAACGAACTTCAATTTCAAAACTGGCATGTGCATAACTAAGAATTACTTTTTAAAGGGTACAACTTTACTTTCAAATCAATACTTAGCAACAAGGAGATTTTGACATTGGTGAGTCATTTCAAGAAGCTTCTAACTAGGGGAAAACATCTAAGAGTTTCTCCTAATCATGGGCAAAATCCCAATAATTATAGGGGCGCATAATCAAAATATCCTATGGACTAGGGGCATTCATCATAAGATTCAATCAACTTGGGTCACATCTCGAAGCAATAACAATCAGGGGCATATCTTTCAAAAATCCAAATATTGGGGCAATTCATATCGAATTGATATCACACATGGTTAGCCCTCCATATCTTAGAGATTGAGGGCAGACCTTTCAACTATCAAATATTGGGGTAGTGCATATCAAGTTCACTGGTAAAATTCAAGTTCCCTCTAAGGGCACTTCCTTCAAATTAAGGGGCACATCTTTCAAATGCTGGGGCAAATCACTACGAGGCTTGACCAAAGGAATTGATTCAAAACATAGTTTCCCAGGGGCAATCACTATGAGGCTTGATCAAAAGGAGTTGATTCGAAATAGATCATCATATTGAAATCATTCCAAGAGATGCGTAACATGTGGCATCATGTTGTGAATTCAAATTAGTGAGGCTAGCCATCTCAAGCGCATACTACGACAAAACTACGTCCAAGCTCATATCAAGACAAATCTCTGAAATACCCGAAAAATTGGGGCATGACATACCACAAAGGGGAAAATTGTCCTCGTATCTTCACAATCCCCAGTGAATCTCTTTCCTACGCCTGCGATCTTCGACTTCAAAATGAGTATCAAGAAATCATGCTAGCATAACCATCGTATGACAAACAACCTTGTTACATTAGTAACCTCTCTACGCCTTCGTTATCCACGACCCATCATTGGGGCATCATTCAAACATACTTCAATCATGCATTCATCAAAGCACTTCGCCCTTGCGTCAAGTCATACATATCATTTCATTCATCTCATATAGCATAAACCTAACTTCGTAGAGCCCAAATCTTTATCGGCACTTCAATATCCATGCCCAAGTCACGCATTACATACATTGGTTAAAACATTACGTACATCAAAACACAAATACAATTACATACATTGGTTGATACATTACACCACACCTTTTTTAGGTAGTCTTCTTTAAGACAAATCTTACGATCCTTTCTAGGAACCTTTTCAGGTAGTCTTCTTTAAGACGAATTGTCATCCTTTCCAGGAACCTCTTCAGGTAGTCTTCTTTAAGACATTCTTTTTCTAAGAACCTTTCTAGGTAGTCTTTTCTAAGACATTCATCGTCTTTTCCAAGAACCTTTTTAGGTAGTCTTTTTTAAGACATCTTTCAGCCTTTCCAGGTGGTCTTCTTTAAGAAAATTTTTATCCTTTCTAAAGAACCTTTTCAGGTAGTCTTCTTTAAGACAAATTTTCATATCCAATCCAGAAACATTTTCAGGTAGTCTTATATAAGACGTTATTTTGCTCCACTCGTTACATCAATCAACATATACATAAGCATAAGCATTATCCACATACATAAACATTACCAAGCCGGCATAAGCATAGCCGTGGTATATGGGCAAATCATTACAAAGTCCAGTTCTCGTCCTGGAAAATCCTTACAAAGTCCATTTCTCGTCCTGGTAAATCATTACAAAGTCCAGTTCTCGCCCTGGCAAATTCTTACAAAGTCCAGTTCTCGTCCTGGTAAATCCTTACAAAGTCCAGTTCTCGTCCTGGAAAATCATTACAAAGTCCAGTTCTCGTCCTAGCAAATCCTTACAAAGTCCAGTTCTCGTCCTGGAAAATCGTTACAAAGTCCAGTTCTCGTTCTGGCAAATCCTTACAAAGTCCAGTTCTCGTCCTGGCAAATCATTACGAAGTCCAGTTCTCGTCCTGGCAAACCATCAAATCTAATTCTCGTTTAGTAGTCAGTTCTCGTCTGACTGTTACGTCAAAGTTTGATTCTCGTTCAGTAACAAGTTCTCATCTGGTTCAAGCACCTATTCACAGGTCACAAACGCCTATTCACAGGCTAAGCGCCTATCCACAGGCCAAAGATACCTATCCACAGGTAAAAGCACCTATTCACAGGTTAAGAACGCCTATTCACAGGCTAAGCGCCTATCCATAGGCCAAAGATACCTATCCACAGGTAAAAGCACCTATTCACAGGCCAAGAACGCCTATTCACAGGCTAAGCGCCTATCCACAGGCCAAAAACACCTATTCACAGGTCAAGAACGCCTATCCACATGCTAAGTGCATATCCACATGCCAAAGATACCTATCCACAGGTAAAAACACCTATTCACAAGTAAAACGCCTATTCACAGGCTAAGCGCCTATTCACAGGCCAAAAGCACCTATTCACAGGTAAAACGCCTGTTCACAGGCTAAGCGCCTATTCACAGGCCAAAAGCACCTATTCACAGGTAAAACGCCTATTCACATGCTAAGCGCCTATTCACAGGCCAAAGGCACCTATTCACAGGTAAAAACGCCTATTCACAGGCCAAAGGCACCTATTCATAGGTAAAAACGCCTATTCACAGGTTAGAGCGCCTATTCACAGGTTAAAACCTATTCACAGGTTAAACAAGTTAAAACAAAACATACACAGCACGAAACTAAACACACGCATCATCGAGCACTTGCTATGTCAGTCTCTAGGCTTTAGCAAGTTAATTCTTCATGTTTCCCCAACTATATTGGACGGATCTCAAACAGAGTTCAGAACCGCGTTCCTTGCCCCCTAGGTCGCGGTAAGAATGCATAATCATCATTGAACATTCTCGGCTCTATTATAAATATAGGGTCGACATTAGTACTCCTTACCTCATAAGTCAGTATGAAGGAGCGAAACATGTGACAAACATATCTCGTGGTTATGAGTGTCAATCTTATAGCAAAACGGATATGTCAATTCACAAACCTTGGTATGGATAAGTTAACCGCGTCATCTATGCCTATTTACTGGTTAAATTTTGGGGTCTTCCATTATTTAATTACCCTTCGATCTCAACGTACGAGAACTGCGCACTCTCGCATCCTTCAATCGAAGAATAATTAAATAGGGGCAGCTGTCATACCCCAAAATTTGACCCATCTTTTTACATCCAATTATTAATTAGAGCATGTTACAAGTCTACATGATTTTTATTTCTAAAAGGGTGTCTATCAAATTAGATAATAATTTAATAATAGTTTAAATAGCTAATGATATTTTAATAACTAATAATAGTATAATTAACTAGTATAACTAATAATAGTAACAATTAATCTAACTGATGATAGCAATTTTCGAAAAAGACACAATCCAAGCAAAATATTAAAAAACAAGTATTTACTAATTTTTGAAAAAATATATACATCAATAATCATTCTACTATTTTTAGTTATTAAAAAGTCATTATTTATTTACATTATTATTGGTTATTATTATAAATAGCTTTATGAGTGATAAAAAATAAAATATGATTAACTCGATTAGTACAACA
Organism: Vicia villosa; assembly: GCF_029867415.1. Lineage (NCBI taxonomy): Eukaryota > Viridiplantae > Streptophyta > Magnoliopsida > Fabales > Fabaceae > Vicia > Vicia villosa. Next base: position 371,218 of record NC_081180.1, on the reverse strand, counting down.
TGGGTTTTATATATTTATTTATTTTTAATTAATAATTATAGAAATTATCAATATTTCAATACCATTATTTTCTTTTTTAACTATTCATACTCCAACTATTATTAATAATATTATTAATGTTGTTTACACTAACTATTATTGATTAAAATTAAAACAGCTTTTTTTTATTACTTTTAAAAAAAATTATTAAGAAGTCATTAACGTATCATTAAAAAAAAAGGGTATTGCTTTTAAAAAAAACTAAGTCATGTTTTATTAGGTGGTTAATTAATTTTATTAAATAAATTTTTTGTTAATTAAATAATTAATTATCTAAAAATTTTGACCAAGTCAAACTAGGGTTGAAAAAAAACCCTGTTCATCTTCTTCTACCTCTAGCGGCGGCCGCCACCCTCTACCAACATCAAACCCTAATGTTTCTCAAGAAGAATATTCTGGAACAAATATCGAATCAAGAAAGGAAAAATTTTATGAATCCGAAACGGTAATAAGCTTTAAACGAAATTGAATCCGAAAATTATAACCAAATTTCTAAATCGAGAAAGATTTTGAGTCAATATCAAAACATATTAAAAATAATAATAAAAACGAAACAAATCTCCAATCAATTCGAATCAAGACTCTTAAAAACAAATTGCCTAATTCGTTTAACTCCTAACACTATAAAATCAAACCCTAAAACTAATACCAGGGGACCGAAAAAATAGAGAGAAAGAATGGAGAAAAGAAAGGAGTAGAAGAGGAGTTCATGCAAAATCGTTCGGGGACGTCATCACTACGTCACTCCGACGACCCCTTCACCATCGCGATTCCGCCACCAACTAAGCTTTCCGCCGCCGTCGCCACTTCGACATCTCAGTAACAAATTGCGGTAGCCCGATTTCCCTTTTAATTTCCTCTTGCTTAATCTAATTGATGTTACTTTGTTGGTTTTGATCATTGTTGTGTGATTTGAACAAAGTGATTTGTTTTTTTGTTACTTGTTCTGAAAAACAAATGAACATGAAACGAGAGAGAGGTTAGAAAGAGAGAAGAGTAATAGAAATGAAAATTAAAATGGAAAGTGATAATGTAATCCTCCCTCAGCCGTCCGATTCATGACATGTGGCCCCTTGATGACCACTTGTCTCACACATGAACATTGATTCAGTGTGTAATTCTTCTCGTGTTCCCTCGCTTAAGAGTGCATGCATACCATTTGATCGTCACATGTTGAATCTAAGTTCCAGATCTTAATTCTGTGAGCCATAGGATTTGATTAACGGTTAAAATCCTGCAGTATCATCATAGCACCATGCGCTAGCCCACACGGTGCCCAACGGGTCTTAGAATCTATTGGGCCTGGTCTGTAACTATTAACACCCCTGGTTTAATTACTAAAATATTCCAATTTATTTTGAATAAATGATTTAAAAATTAAGTATCAATAATTAAAATTTACTTAATTTAATATTTAAAAATATACTTGTATTGGCTTATTTGAATACTCATTGTATTATATTTTAATAAATGTTCTTATTTGTAATTACATCTTGTTAATTAATAAAGTTTACCATGTAAATATAATTATATAAATCATATCAATCTTGTAAATTTACAAATATATAATCCTTGTCTAATTTTCCTATCTAAACGGATAAATAATGGGATGAATATCTATTACCTCCTATTTTCGAATTGGTCGATTTTCTATATCGTATCAATCAAATAACAAACCGTTAATTAAAATTTAAAATATAATTATTCTAATTCAATTAAAACTCTTTTATTTAACACAATTTATTCAATACACAAAAATACAAAAAATAGGGATTGTACACAATATTATTTCTACCTATAACTGCGAACTACGATAACTACGAATTGCGAACTACGTGAACTCACTAAAACACACTTCAACATACAAAATAATGGTGTACAATCCCATAAAAAACACCAACAAACCATACGAACTACGTTGACTCTGATCCTCCATTAAGGAGGTACGTAGGCATTCGGACAACCGAAACGAGTCCCCGTTCCCTAAAATTAAGTAGGTTTGAGATTTTATTCTCTAACCTACGATATAATTTTTAACCACAAACTATTTACCATAAACCTTACCCAAGAGACTCTATAAACCTTAAGGAAGGATTTAGGGTGCCTAACACCTTCCCTAAATCCTAATTTCTCGACTTACCTAGAAAACTCTTAATTAGGTTTTATCCCATATTTTCCCTTATCCTTAGGATAGAATAAATATAGGTGGCGACTCTGTAGTTTAAGTTTAAAAAGCTTAAAATTTAAAGCCGGTCGTAACAGCTGGCGACTCTGCTGGGGACCCTTAAAGCAGAGAAGCACTTAAGGTTTAGGGCATGTCTCTTTTTGTTTTTAGGGTTTATGGGGTTATTTATTTTATGGTTTATTTTTTTTATTTGGCAAAAATATATATATATTTATTATATTTTGTTATATAATTGCATGCCTATGTTTATATTTATTCTTGTTTAATATTGGGGAATTATCATATATGTGTTTGTTAAACCTTAAGTGTGGGAATTGTCACTAAGTAAGAGGAGACTTGCATCGCCTACGAGCTTTAGTGACAATTCCACTCAGAGTGGGCTGAATTCCGAGAAATATCTTAGACGAGGCTAGACCTTGTCGAGGGTAGGATGCGGAATTTGGCTGATCTCTCTGGGAACCTACCCCTAAAATTCGAACCTCATGGACAAAAAAGCCCTTTCAAAAAAAATCCGACGAAACAAAAAGTTTCAGAGGGTACGAAAGAGCACCATGAGACCTTTAGAATTAAACCATCTTTGGGAAGGGTAGAAGATACGTAGGACGAACTTATGAACCTACGTACTAAGGTAATTTTATCATCCCACCCTTCACGGGAAGCCATCCCGAGAGGGGCATTACTTGGTAAATCTAAGTCTACATAGGATCACCTCCCACAATTATCATCCCTTAGACTCATAAGGATATTATTTCGCTTAACCTGGATCCCTAGCCTGTAGGGATTCCCTTTTAATCTGACATTGTCTATAAGACCTCTCAGATTTTGGTTTAAGTGGATGTCCCTCCATCCTCGAATGCGTAACATGTGGCCTCATGATGGCCACGTGATGAGGAGACTCTTGATGGATCCCCGAGCGCTCGCATACCGCGTATCCTCAATCAATATTCAAACCTAGTCATTCGTTCGTTAGACTTTGAATCCACACCCTCAGATATTTATTCTGAGGGCCATTAGATTTGAAGCGAGCCGTCCATGGGATTTATTAAAGCCAATAGGCAATCCAATCCATCCGTTCATTAGACTTTGAATCTACGCCCTCGGATATCTATTTTGAGGGCCATTATATTTGAAGAGAACGACTCATGAGATCTGGTGACCATCTTGAACGGTCACCATGTGTTCTTTCCCACGCATTCCCTAGCTTGTAGAGGTTTCCTTTGTTTATTGCAATCCCTAGCCTATAGGGATTCCTTTTGAAGATCTTGTTCTTCCCGTGAAGGACATCTTCGTTAATGCACGTCACATGGCCTCCCATATGCCTCTCAAGACTTACTTTAACCACTTCATTACCCGTAGGATACCTTGCTCTCCTTTGAAAACATATCCTTTCTTGTTGAATTCACCAAGAGAAATAAAATTTATCTTCAGATCATGTACATACCTGACACCAGTCAATAGCTTTATTGACTCATCATGGAGCTTAAATCTTACAAATCCAATTCCTTCAATTTTGCAGGCTTTGTTGTTTCCCAACAACATTGATACACCATCTTGATCACAAAAATTTTCAAACACGTCTTTGTTTGGAGTCATGTTCCAAGTACAACCTGAATCCATGATCCATTCCTTGCAAGAATTGTTGCTCGAAACTACAAGAATATCAGATGATTCAAAATCATATTGCACAATGGCTGCATTTCCATTGTCATTACCACCATGACTGCTCTTTCGAACACTCCTTCTTACAATAATAACACCTAATTACAAGAGTATCACCACCATAAGATTTCTGTTGACCTTTACCTTTCTTCTTTTCAAACTTACCATCTTTCTTCGAGAATTTCCCCTTAATGGACAAACCTTCACCAACAAACAGTGGTTTATGCTCCTTTCTTTTGTTCGATTCCTTAGAGTACAAGGCTGGATGAAATTCTTCAAAGGTTACACTCTTCCATACAAGAGAGTTTCTTTGAAATGAGCATGAGACTTAGGTAAAGAACATAAAAATAACAACGCTTAATTTTCATTATCGATACTAACCTCGATATTCTCTAGATCAAAAATCAACTTGTTGAACGCACCCAAATGCTCTGTAAATACTCTATCTTCACTCATATTGAATGAATACAAATCTTGCTTCGGGTTGAGGTGATTGACTAACAATTTGGTCATGTACAAACGTTTTAGTTTCATCCACACACCCTCCGTCGTCTTCTCTGTCGCTATGAAAAATCAAAGACAAGAGTTCACCACTGAACTTTATTGTTTCTAAGGGAAAGGGGAAAAGATCGAACAAATCCCACAATAAACATTAATTAAGAACCAAGGCTAACAATAAAGCAATAAAGAGATCAAAGGTACGAGGGTTGGTTATATAAAGGGAAGGTATTAACACCCTATGTATCTATAGAACTTTATAGGAACCTCTTGAAATATTTGTATTATGGCTAAAATTGTTTGCTTGTAAAAGAATGGGAGGATGAGAAAAGAAGTGTTTTTTTATGGTTTTAGTGTTTGGAAAGACATAAAGTCTTATGCCTACGTACCAATAAAGGATCAAAGCCTCGTAGTTCGGGGTACAAATGACAAAAGGGTTTGTTATGATTTATTTTAATTGGAAGAGACATGTTGTCACCTTAAGGAGAATGTTCAACTAGTCACCCACAAGTTATGAGAAGACAGTCTTTGCATCGTCGTGAGAGGAGGGATCCAACTTAGATATAGAATTAACAAGTATGCCATTAACCCCCTCAAGTGGAAAATAAATCAACATCATTTCAATCAATACTATGGGTATAGGAGATTCATATCTAAACAATGAAAAGGACTCAGCCTGTCTAATCTTTGAAAAGGTTTTAAATGAAAAGCCAAAGTGGCAAAAATGTTTGATTGAGTTTTGTATTTTTCAGTCTTTTAAAATTATTTTAATATGCTTAAATATTTTGAAGCATTTATTGAAAGAAAAGAAAGTTTTGAAAATGCAATGACATAAGTCAATGTTTTTTATGAAAGAGGAGTAAGTTTGAAATTATAAAGTTGGGAAACAAACACAACCATAAAGGAATAAAAAGATGAGCAAAGAGATGTAAAGCACACACAAAGAGGCAAGCAATTGACTAGAAAGTCAAACACATACAACCCTTTCCCTTGGGATACAAACAACATAAGTGTGACAAGCAATCAACATGAGAATGAACAAACTATTAGGTCAAGACCAAGCAAGAATATAATATTCAAAGATCAAAGAATCATGGAAATTCAATCATATGTATAAGGTTCAAGGTCATTCATCAACACATGAAAGCATCTAAACATGGTAAGAATAGCTCAAGGAGAAACACAGGCAACATCAAGAAACCAACAATCAAGACTAAGCAATTTAGTTAAACCTAATTCTAATTAAAGATTGACTAAATTAAATATGGTCACTTAAAGAAATTAACTACTTAATTAGTTTAGTTAAATAAATATATTTAGAAATATTGAAAGAAAATATTTTTTTTTGTTTTTTTAAGTATCAAAAAAATAAAATGAAAATGAAAATTTTAATTAAGTTAAAAATAATTATTCAAAAGAAATGACTAATAATTTAATTAATTCAATTAAATAAAAATACTTAAAATAATATATTTTTGTGTTTTTATGATTTTATCAAAATAAACAGGAAAAGAAATTTAAAAAAACTAAACAAAATAATGGGTTAAATATGTTCTTGGTCCCTATAAAATTATCAAATTTTGCTTTTGGTCCATATTAAAATATGTTTTGGTCCCTGCAAAATTATTATGCATGTAATTTTAGTCCCTGCTGTTAAATCAATGTGTATTTTTGAATGATTATTTTGCAAACATTTTTAAAACGTTATAAAAAATTTCTTAAAAACAGAGAACTCAAAATTTGATTTCTAAGTCAAGATTTTCATTACTTTTGTCATTATCTTTTGAAATTTAAAAAATTCATATTTAATTCTTCTCATTTTAAAAGATTCTAAAATTTGGTAAATAAATATTTTACAGTATTCTACACATGTATGAAAAAAATATTAAAAAATTTAAAGGTTAAAGGGCAATTAAACAATTTTCAAAATTTTAGAGAATACTATAGATTAAAACTGCATGCGTAAATATTTTGTAGGGACCAAAATATGTCATTTTTTTAATAGGGACAAAAAATAAAATTTGAGATATTTATAAGGACCAAAAACATATTTAACCTTAAAATAAAATTTTAAAAAAAATGAATTAAGAAAATCAAATGGGGTGAAAATTAAAATTACCAAGACCCAAAGTGAGGGCCCAAGCGTAGCATGTAGTAAACATGGGGGTGGGAGTAAGCATAAGATCCAGGGCTTAACAAGGTTGTCTCAAAAATGCATCTGGAGCAATGGATTTAGACCAAGTCTAGGATTGACCAAGATTTGATGATTATGGAAAGAGGGCGCATAGCAAAATCACGGGGACACACGCGTGGAAACAAAGGACATTCATGGAATCAATGAAGAGGTCTATAGTCCAGAGGTCTGTATTAGTTTTTAGGTTAGGATATAAGTTTTTGCTTTGGAATCCTTAGGTTAAGATGAATTATCTGGTTAGGAATCATAAGTGGAAAGTTTACAGACCAGCTTATGTGCAACAATTCCTTCTTCTGTTAATTCTTTGCAGATTCTCGGGTTTTTGATACAGGGTAGCAGCATGATAGGAACAATGCAATAGAGTTTTGTTTTGTATTGGACAAGTTTGGCACTAAGAAACAAATATGGAAGGAAACATGGTTGGAGGTTTGCAAAATAAGGCAAAGGCAAGGCATGTGGCTCATGTTGGCATTAGGGATGGCAACGGGTAGGGTCGAGTGAAGGTTTCATACTACCCAAACCCGCACCCGAAATTGGCACCCGAACCCGAACCCAAACCCAAATGATGTTCGGGTGGCAAAATAACACTCACGCCCACACCCGTTGGGTTCGGGTTTTTTCACCCAAACCCAAACCCGCAGCAAAATACATAAAATATATTTTTACTACAACTTTCCACAATATTATATATATATATATATATATATATATATATATATATATATATATATATATATATATATATATATATATATATATAAAATATATATAAACGGGTGTGATTTCGGGTTTTGGGTGCGGATTTCACACTACCCAAACCCGCACCTGAAATATCGAGTGACACCCGAACTCAAACCCAGTCAACTCGGGTTCGGGTGCGGGTAGGCCCCGCGGATCCGGGTCTGCTTGCCATTCCTAGTTGGCATAAGCAGTGGCTGAGCCAGGAATTTTAGGCAGCCTGGGCAAAAACTTTACACCATTGATTATTCATCTGTTTTAACTTTCACACCATATTTTTACTAATTTTACCCTTGGTTTTGTCTAAAAATCGGCTATTAAATAGGGGGAGTACAAAAAAAATAGGGGTTGAGTCCGAGCGCGTGCCCGGGCTCGCTAGGTCTTGGAACCGTCCCTGGGCATAAGAGATCTTGAAGACTTGAAGCAAAGTGTTTACACTTCAATTTAGTATTGGATTAGGACTTAGGTTCACGGCTTTTAGAACTTTGGAATCGCCTTTGTAATTTTCCTTTAAAATGAATGAAAAACTCCTTGACTTAAATATAATTCTCTTTCTTTTTGTTCATAGTATTAAAAATGGAAGTTGATGAATGAGCTTGATGGATATTAAATGAATTTGGCATGAACACTTAATGAAATATTTTTTAAAAATAAATTATTTATCGTATTGGTGAGCAATGAAATACAATGTAGTATCAAAATTAGTGTCAAAATATCATTCTCATAAAAAATAGGGTTAAATAAGTTTTTGGTCCCTATAAATATTGGAGTTTCATCTTTAGTCCTTCTCATTCTTTAGGCAACAGTTTTAGCTGGTTTTGGCAACGGTTTTTTTGTAAAAACCGTTGCCTAAAGGCAGAGAAGGACTAAAAATGAAAACTACAATATTTATAGGGACAAAAAACTTATTTAACCCTAAAAAATATTTAAAAAACTATCATTTAAAGAAAAAAATTGAAAAACTAAAAAACAAATTTTAATATATTTAGAAATATCCCCAACTTATTTAACCATTTTTACTATTATAAACAGCCACATATGATAATGTATATTGGATGCATGACAAAAAGGGTGTAAGTTTATATTAAGACATGCATTTAAGACACTACACCAAACATAACTATTTTTAGTGGAGACAATTTGTCCAAAAAATTAAAATAAAATAAAAAATGTTTTGGTTTGATTTATTACTCTTGGGTATTTTTTGTGAAAATTTCTCAACCAATTCTATGGATCTCTTACACACCATATGAATTTTCATTTTTGCCACTAGCTTCCGTAGATAGATCTCCGGAAGCACCCCATATTTTGAAAAAATTTGATTCCTTTCCTAGATGCATCTACAGAAGCGTGTAAAACATAGTGAATCTTGAGATTTTTCCAATTAATTGGGAAAATCCCAAGTTCCGTACGTAACACTCTATTGTCAAACCCTATCAAACTTTTTCGTAGATTTAACTACGGAAGATTTTTTCCAATGAATTGAGAATTTGAGATTTTCTCAATTAATCAAACCCCATCAAACCTTTCCGTACGGAAATTTTTTTCCAATTAATTAGGTTAAAGTCAATTTAATTGATACTCCCTCTGTTTTTTATTATATGTCGTTTTAGACTTTTCACACAGTTTAAGAAAAATAATAATTGTTGTATGAAAATGAGAAATTATGAAAGTTTTTACAAAATTATCCTTCATTAATGACATATGGAAGATAAATTTATATAATTGAAAGGAGAGAGAATAATAAATATTTAAGGATATAATAGGAAAAGTAGCATTAATTATTCATTGGAATTGTAAAGCGACTTATATTTAAATACAATTTTTTTCTCCAAAACGACTTATAATAAAAAACGGAGGGAGTATAGATTATGAACATAAAATGTTTTTATACACAAATCAAGGAGATGGTTGACTTTAATTTTAATCACGAATAGTTGTCATGTATTTACATTTTAAAATATTTTATAAATAGTGAATAATAATTAAACTCCTAATAATTAATAAAATTTTATGGTAAATACCTGTGTCAGGCTTTTACAAGGGGAGAAGCCTCCTCTTATGATATTTTTACAAAATTTAAAATAAAGAACAACAATCAAGTCTTGTCCCACTAAATGGGTCGATCATATGGATCAATTTTTGCTATAATGTTTTATTCAAAACCATGCTTTTATCTAAATTGTTAAACTCGATGTCTTTCTTAATAATTTCTCTTATAGTCTTTCTAGGTCTTCCTCTTCCTCTACTTGTTTGACTTCTCTCCATCTGATTTACCTTCCTTATCGCACAGTTTCCAAGTCTTCTCTCTACATGTCTAAACCACATAAGTCTATTTTCCATCATCTTCTCTACTATAAGTGTTACCCCAACACTCTTCTAATATTTTCACTTCTAATCATATCCTTTATAGTCTTATCACACATTCAATGCAACATCTTCATCTCTACTACACTTATTTTATTCTCGTGTTGATTCTTAAGTGCCCAATATTTTGCCTCGTACAATATCACAAGTTTTACCGCAGTTCGATAAAAATTTTCCTTCAGCTTGAGCGGTACCTTTACATCACATAAAACATATAATTTAAAGTGTGTGACTTGAGTGATGATAGGTCTTCAAATTCCACGTCTTGGTTAGAAATGTTTTTTCTTTTGTTGAACTTACATTCCATATACTTCGTCTTACTTCTACTTACGCGAAAACTATGTGTTTCTAAAGTTCATCTCCAAATCTCCAACCTCTCATTTAAATCCTCCTTTGACTCTTCAAGTAGGACAATATCATCTGCAAAAAACATGCATCTTGGTGCTACCTCTTAAAAGTGTTTCGTGAGTACATCCAAAATTAAGGTAAAAAGGTAGGGGTTTTGGGTTGAACCTTGATGCAAATGTGTTGTAATGGGAAAATCGTCGGTTGCTTCGCCTTGTGTCCACACGCTAGTCGATGCCCCTTCATACATATCTTGGATAGCTCGAATATACGCAATCCTAACCTCTTTCTTATATATGGCTTTCCACAAAATCTCACTAGGCACTATATCATACGCCTTATCCAAGTCAATAAAAATTAGGTGCAAGTGTTGTTGGTCCATCCGATACTGCTCCATCATACGTTGTAGTAGATAGATCACTTCAATGGTTAACCTTCTAGGCATAAAACGAAATTGATTCTCAGTGACTTAAGTTTCTTTTTTTTAGTCTCCGTTCAGTCACTCTTTCCCATAACTTCATGGTATGACTCATAACTTTAATCCCTTTATAGTTTGTACAATTTTGTATATCCTCCTTCTTCTTATAGATTGGAGTTAAAGTGTTTCTTTTCCATTCATCCAACATTTCTTTTGACCTCATAGTCTCATTAAAGAGTTTGGTGAGCCCCTCAATGCCTCTCTCTCCAAGAATATTCCATACTCCAATCGATATATTGTCTGACCCAACTGTCTTACTGTTACTCATCCTTTTCAACGCTTCATTTACCTATTGCTTTTGAATCTGACGATAGTAATTATAGTTTCGGTTCTCTTCTTTAATGTCGAGTCTGCTAGAGTACGGTGATATATCACATCCTTCATTAAGTAAATTGCAGAAATACGTCTTCCACCTATCATTTATATCTTTTTCTTGAACTAAAACTTTACCTCCTTATCTTTAACACACTTCACTTGATCCAAATCTCTTGTCTTTCTTCTCTTCCCTTAACAAGCCTATATATAGATTTTTCTCCTTCCTTGGTTCCTAAATATTGGTAGAATCCGTAAAGAGTTTGGATTCTTGCTTCACTCACCTCTTTCTAGGTCTCATTCTTAGCTTTCTTATATTTTTTCCAGGTTTCGACATTTTTACACATAGACCATTCTTTAAACCAATCCTTTTTTACTCTAACTTTACTTTGAACACTTTCATTCCACCACCACGATTCTTTACCCCTAGGTCCAAAACCTCTGTATTCTCCCGACGTATCTTTAGTCACTTTTCTAATCTCCTGAGCCATCATATTTCACATATCATTTACACTTCTTTGTGGTTGTCCAAACCCTCCCTCCAAGATCTTGTGTTGGAAACTTTCTTATTTTTCTCCCTTCAAATGACACCGCTTGATCTGTGGCGCTCCCATGTGACTTTTTCTCTTAACTCTCTTTACTCTTATATCCGTAACCAATATTATATGTTGGATAGTCAAGCTCTCTCCCGGAATAACTTTACAGTCCAAACAATTCTTTTTATCTAATTTTCTAATGAAAAAAAAACTATCCAAAAACATGTCACCCCACTTTTATATGTGATAAGATACCCACTTTTATATGTGATAAGATGTTCATTAAAAAGAATTCAAATTGCGTAGTGCATGAAAATGAAGTTGCACTGTAATAATAGTAATTGCTAAAATGATAGTAATGTTGGTCAATTTAGTAAGACCACTCCAAATCCAAAATTAACAATGTGTGTGACAAATGACAACAATCTATATATAGTACATGAAATGAAATCGAAGTTACAACCGTTTGTAATGGTATCTGCATAGACATAATCTACACAACGATGATGTTTTATCTATTTCAGGTCATACATACCTCTTGCAAGTTAAGTCATATATAACCTGAAATAAACTTCTGGATCCAGTCTCCTCCTTCCACTTTAGAAGGTGAGCTACTTTCAAAAAACCAGCATGGCATCTAGACACAATTTCTTCCTCGTTTATATAAGATTTCTCACTTTCATCATGTTGAGCGACCTTTTCTTTTGATAATGCCCACTGCATGGCCCATATGGCTAATGGGCGCATGTAACATAAAGATCTATATCCATCTTTAATGTTCCAAGCTTCAGGAGTTTGGAAAGAATAACTGTTGATCAGATATAAGAAGAGTCTCAATTAGTTATTAGTATAAAGAAAGAAAGAAGATGCATGGATCTGTGAAGTATTAAAAGGAACAATGTAACTTTACCCGAGACCGTTGGTGGACCATGCAGCTTCATAAATCCCCTCAGCAGTTTGAAATGCCATATCAATCATGTTTTCCTGAATCATTGTTGCAGCTACGGCGTATGTGACTCCTGACCATATTTCTTGTGATTGCATCGATGACATGTCAACTTTTCCATCAGGTAACATTCCATTTACAGCACCACGTTTTCCGCCCTTCACTTTCATAACGTTGTTGTCAAAAACCACCTGAAGTGCACTTTTAATCTTCTCTTCTTCAACAATTGGTGAAAGACCGCATGCTCTAGCATACCTGTAAAACAGGAAACAGGAAGTTCCAATTTTATATTAAAAATTACCAAGATGAAGCTTAGCTACACGTGCGAAAATGTAGTATAGATTCAAGGTTCAAACATACCACTGGCCAGCTAATTGATCAGCTTGTATGGATGAACTTGGACTACCACCATTGCAACTTCCACGACTGCTATCATAATTGAAGTAAGAACCATTCCATAATTTTTCATATACAGCCTTTGCTTTTTGAAATTTGTGCCAAAAGTAAATTTCAGAACCCTTATCTCCAATCTCACGTGCCAAGGCTGATGTTGCCTGAAGTGCCGCTACCCACAATCCGCCACTATAAGCACTTACACCAGTTACAGACCATGTGTCATAAGTTTGATCTGGGAAACCTTCATTCTCAATCATTCCGTCACCATCCTTGTCAAATTGGTCCATATATGCAATTGCAATATAAACAGACGGCCAGACAGCTTGTGCAAACTTCTTGTCACCAGTGGCAACCACGTCCCTGTAAACCTGAAGAACAAACTTTGGATTCAAGTCTTTCCACCTATCTGTGTTATAAAGGTTATATCCATTTACTTCAAACCACGGGTCAGAGATTCCAATATCATGAGGAACAGCACCAAGAACCTTTCTTGATACCATTTGCCCATCATGTAAAAGTTGCATCTTTCCAGGATCATGCATCAGCACTGCTGCAGCAAAGTCTCTTTGGACACTAAGTTCAAGTTTTGGAAATAGCGTGACTAGTGAAAAAGATGAGTAAAAATGGACATCATACGTATTCCACATTTTATACTCAATTCCTTCAAGATAAAGAAACTGACCAATGTTTTCTTCCCCTTCTTGGAGAAGACTTACTCCATATGCAGACTTTGATGCAGGTGGAGTTTGTATTTGCTCAACTACGGAGGTAAAACTTTCAAGAATGTTAATAGCGGTATCATTTTGACGTGATATATTATTGGTTTTTTCTGAATCGGATATGAATCCATCCAGGGAAAATTTTCTTTCTCCTATGGTAACTAAACTATGCACAGGAGGCGAACCATCTGCACAGAAGAAAAAATCTTAATGATAAATTGGCAATGGTAGCACATACTGTCATGTATGTGAGGTTAGGAGAAATTTAAAAGCAATATAAACTTGGGCTAATCATCTGATAAATAGGATTCAAACTGTAAGAGCTTAAAATACCTGTCCAAATTGACCCCCCAGAATTCAGGAAGTAAAGTTCATTGAAAAGGGTAGTTGGGTACCTGCACAGAACTCTGAAAGCATTAGATTTTGACTGCAGTAGCAGGAAGTGAATAATAAAGAACTGATAATTACCATTCAGGAAATCTCTTGTCCTCAAGGATTGGTCTTTGCCAATCTTCAATCTGGGACTCCCACTGACGATGATCTACATCGCCAATTCGTAGAAGTTTGAGTAAGTAATTTATCGATGGTATCAATAATCACAAATAAGTATGCATTTGTACGCTTTTGTCAATATGGTTGAATATTCATCTTAAACTGACATGAAAAATATAAATATAGCCTGCATCTTAAAAGTCTATTGATTGATATGATTATTCACAAATAAGTATGTCTCTGCACGGTTTTGTGGAAACTTCGTCTAAATTTGGCATAAAAATATAAATAAATATAGTCTGCCTCTTTAAAGCCTATCTATTGATATGATTATGCTAGAAGCAATCTCCATATTATAGGTACAAAAGTTAATGGATTTCAGAAAAGAAGATTACCAATAATAGCATCATGTGCAATATCTGCAGCAGCATCTCCTCTAGTACCATAAAATTTGGTGTAACGCCTGATAGTAAAGTTTCATTAGTTTTGTATGGTCTTTAAACGAGAAATCTTCTTATACATGTTATCTACCACCAACCTGTTATAAACCCGTCCTCCAGGGAACTTAGCTTCAGGGCTGTCCCATGCCAATGAAAATGTCACATTACGCTGTGCATCAGGTGGGACTGTCACAGTTGCTGCAATAGCTGCTCCAATGGATGATCCTGGTTCTGAAGGCACCAACGTTTCGGTAAAATTCAGATGGTCAAATGACCCGTGCTGAAAAGAAAATGAGTACCATCGTTTAGTTTAGTGAAATAAATGCATGGATGACACGAAGCTTGATATCATCAAACTTACAATCTTACATCGTTATAAAATTAAAATCTAGTGGGAACTATTCTTTTATCCCGGATTATGGCGTCATTTGTTTTAACGACACAATTTTTTTCCTTAAAGTTCATTACTCTCTTTCTCCCATTATAACTTTCCATTTTATTCCATGAACATATTTACTCTCTACCATATGCCTCTTTGGATGCACATGTTTTGTTGTTGATCTCCCTGTATGGAAAGATAAACTCACTACAAAATCCCTCAAGTGTCTTTTCCTCGGCTATTCTTTTCTGCATAAAGGCTATTGATGTTACTCCCCGATCTTAGGCGGTACATTGTCTATGCATATGTCTGCTTCATTGAGACTAGTCCACTATTTCCTTCTACTCTAAACGAGTCAAATGTTTCTAGTAAGTTACAATCTTCCAAATGCACCCGCCCCTATATCTATCCCCACCCACCTTTCACACCTATTAATGGAGACCACATCCACCACCCACTCTGCAAGACTCATCCCCTACTGGGCTACTATGATACCACATTGAATTTGAATTCCTGCATGTCTAACTGGACTGAACAAGGTTGTTGGTATAATATATTTACAATGAATACAAACTAATATGCAGTTGATAATTCCAATCCTATTAGCAACTAATGACACAAGGCATAAAAACCAGTGAGTAATTCTAACACTACTCTTAGTCTTAGAGTTTGATTGTCAAGCCTAATTCAACCTCAAAAGCCAGCCAAAGAGGCGAGGATTGTCTAAACCTTATAATTACTACTTTGGTCATATCTCTAGTAGACAAATTACAATGTTTCTTAAGGGAACAAAGCACAACAACAATCCTAGCATCACTACAAATCTAGGACAAGAACATACTAAGCAGAAAAGGTAATCACTATCTGCAATTGTATGATCTTCATTTAATCATCTCAGCCATCCCTATCTTAAAATGTTCACCGGCAGAGATTAAACCATGAACTGGACAGTCTGGAAGTAATATTAAAACAAACTTCTGTTTCTTGACAGTATTTAAACTCCAGTTAGGTCTGTAACCTGTCCGCCCTTGGAAAGCCAGTTAACTTAAAGTGCCGAGTTTCTACAAACATAATCTGCTAGTAGATGATGTTTCAGTCACATTGATACTGGACTTGAGATCATACACAATGTGGATTGCGGCAAATGAGTTCCTAAAGTTACCTCATCTTTTGATTAGCAAATATGATTCCAACATAAGTTTCAGCAATTGTAAATCCTAGTTGCAGTGACCAATCCTAAAACTACCAAATACCAATGAACATATGGCTTGTAAAATTGATAAATACAGTCCCAAGAGGTAAGATTCTTTAATCTTAAAAGATGATGAAAGAGTGGTGTTCAAAGAGAGTCAGTATTGATCATTGTCATGATAACTGATAAGAAGAAATTCAGGCACACGAAACAAAAGGAAAATGAAATAAAGGAAACTTCAAGTACTTGTGTTATAAAATGCTTGGAGCATAATGAGAGCTTATTTGGGACAGCACCGCATGAATAAAGAATGAACAACTTAATAATAATAACACCAAACATAGACATTTCAAAAAACAACGATCAATAAAATCTGAAAGCAGGTTCGTAACCTGTTTAACTTCATTCCACATGTCCTTCGCGGAGATGCCTTTGTGAGAACCAGATATAACAAAAACAGGGCATTCTGAGACATGAACATATTCGGTCTCTTCTGCTGCAATTGCAAATGTGAGCGGAGATTGCTCATTTGCAGTCCTGTAGGTGCATATATTTATATATCAATTAATTTATAAATTCAACGATTTTATTTCTTTTCATCCATTGCCTAAAAATATATCACCAAGTTAGAGAGTTACTTGTGATGTAGAAGCACACCATGCACCCCATCAGGCCTCCTAGCATGAGATAATACGTATCTTGAATGTTAGAATAAAGTTCAGGCAAGATATGGGGATAGGGAAAGCAATAAAATGGGAACATCTTCATGTAGATGGCAAACCAACTGAAAATTTTCTTACTTTATCTTTGAGTTGAAGTGATGGCCAGTAAATTCAGATTGTCCTCCAACAGAATTCTGAATGCACACAGCAAATTGTTTGCATTCAATACCTCAACAAAATGCACAAGTATTCAAAACCAACATACTGTAACAGTAATAGGCAGCAAAAAAAAATTTCACTTACAGCCCATGTGAAAAGTAAGGTGACATCTGCTGCTGTTTTGCCCAAATTATTCAGCTGTATAAAATAAAATTGACAGATTATCATTAACTTTATATGTATAAAACTATAACCTAGATTAATGAAGTGACATTTGCCTACCGTAAAAGTAAAAACCGATACAGGATAACTACTCTCCTTGTAGTTATGCGGGATAACAGGTGAAATCTGGCGACAAACTATTTTCAATGCTGGATCAGGTTCTGCATTTGAACAACACAGATGATGAATGTAAGAGATGCAACGCAGTATAATTATAAATATGGTAATGGAGTTGGAAGTGTGCCAATTAGCGTAGCTTACCCTCATATACTGTCCAAGCCCTTGGGTATAATGCGTGATATGTGGAACTTGTTCCATTCAAATCCCAATCCCATGATTTAATCCCTGACGCTGGATTTTCTCTAAATGAAGTTCATGAATCAAATTTAGAGATTTCTATATCTGGCGTTAACAATGATGTAAAATTACAAGACAATCTATAATAGCTCACTTCAACACATCTGGCTTCCCTGAGCATAGAACGGTTGAATATTTTTCACCATTTGGACGCGAAACGAAAACCTAAGATAAAAGTATTTTCCATGTGATATAATTAAAAGTATGAAGTAAAGAAAATATAAGTAATTATGAATGTCCTTTTTCCTTTCATAACTATATATGGATCAAAATTAAGCTGTGAGAGATAGTGGAAGTTTGAAGAAACAGTAATCCTGAAACTTGAATCTAACTGGTGTATAGGCATGTTGTATCAAGAAGCGCAAGAGCTATGACAATTAATGTGAAGATGTGAAAAATAGAAAAATTAGTTAATCCTAATTTGTAAAATAACTTACAGAAAACTGATTAGCTAAAACTGGTTTGTCTTCACATGCAAGAGGGAAGAGCTGCCAGCGCTGAAACTCACCTTGAAAACTTCTTCCGATACTTCCTGCACTGTAGATGAGTTTGAAAAAGAAACAAGTTTAGATAGTGAAACTGAAAAGTTAGTTGATAAATAGAAGAGAAATTGTAAGTAAGGATTGAAAACTGACCCAACGCCACCTAAAGGAACAGCGTGGGAAGATGTTATATGACGCTTAGCAAAAGGATCAATCATTCCAGTCTGAGAGAAAGATATATGTAATGATGATCGGAGTTGACAGATAGATATAAGATAGAAATGATGATGATGAATTGAGAATTGATTAGATTACCCTTCCTTTGGTTTTTTCTTCACGAATATAGCGCCAAAGTCGATAACCAATTGGAGCCTATATAGAAAATGAAAATGAATTAATAGTGAATGAGTTATTAGTAGTAGTAGGTAAAAGGTAATATAAAAGAACAACATACAAGATGAATGATATCTTTGATAGTTAAGACGAATTCAGAAGGAAGAATTGGTAGATTGTTTAACTTGCGTTTCCATGTAAGTTGTGGAGGGTCGCCACTTTGAACCATTTTGTCTGTAAATGTTGATTGCATGAAAGATTAATGAATGAAAGATCGAACAAGTCAATGCATGATATGGTAGTAGGTAGATGATACCTGGATGGATCCAATGAGAACTCAAGGAGGAAGAAGACGCTGAAGAAATGATCTACCAAGTGAGAAGAATATTATAACTGAAAAGAAGAAAGAGAGAGAAAATAAATAATAAATAATAGTCAGATTTGGCTCAATTCAACCACAGCCAACTTCTTCTTCCTCCACGTCTTACACTCTCATTTGCCGTATTTTCTACTTCACTTGTCCTTTTTTTCTTATTCAACAAAACTCAAAACTTCTTCTCTCCACCTACTTTTCTATTTCATTTTATTTTTATGTTAACCACTTTTTATAATGCCAACTCCACTCCTTACTATTTCTTTTTTACCCTACTTCCACTTTCTTTACCATCAACTTTACAATTTAACAAAGAATTTTTTTTTAAAATGTACTATGGGATTTTTCAAATCGAAAAATTCAATATTTCCGACAACTTTTTTGGGTATAAGAGTAATATCACCGTATTTAGTAGGGGTGGGAATAGGCCAGGCCGGCCTACAGGGGCCTATAGCCTAGCCTACTTAAGGCCAGGCCAGGCCAGATCTATTTGATAAAAAGGCCAGGCTTAGGCTTTTTTAAAAGCCTATTTAATAAAATAGGTCAGGCCTAGGCTATTAAAAAAGCCTATAAAGCCTTGTAGGCCGGCCTATATTTTCATATATATATATATATATATATATATATATATATATATATATATATATATATATATATATATATATATATATATATATATATTAAAATTAGTCTAAATAGGTTGACCTATATATGCATATATATTAGAAAAAGTGTTAAATAGATTGGTCTATATATGCATATGTAATAGGAAAAAAAATGCTAAATAGGTCGATCTAAATGTTCATATATATGCGACCTATAAGGAATAAATCTATTAAGTAATATGAATTAATTGAAAACATTAATAAGAAATAGGCTTTTAAATAGGCTTTCAGGCCAGGCCAGGCTTTTAAAAAGGCCAGGCCAGGCTGAAAAAACGAGCCTATAGTAGGCCATAGGCCAGGCTCAGGCCTTGTAAGTTTATCGTAGGCCAGGCCCAGGCCTTATAAAGCCTAGCCTAGCCTAGCCTATTCCCACCCCTAGTATTTAGAGGAGGTGACAGATCAATTTCTCATATTTTAAATTATAAAAAAATTCAAGTCTTTTCTATTAATAAAAATATGATATGACGATCTTGTGTAAGCTAAGTCGCATGTCCCTATTAGTCTGTTTGATCTATTTTTACCATATTGAAAAGAAAATAATTTTTATGTTTTTTTAAATAATAAAAATTATTTCATTGTAAGATTTATTATTAATAATCATAATTTAAATAAGCAAATTAAAAAAATATTAAAGTACTGTATAGTTCATACATGTTGTGTTGTTTCAAACTCCAAAAAAAATTGAATACTACTCCACTTCAATATAATGTTGTACAATTTCATATTATAATAAAAATTATAAATTTTACTCTAAAGTATTTTAAATAGAAATGTATAATTATAAATTAAAATAATTTCATTTATTTTAAAATTTTTATAACCAAAAAATAATTCTTAATTATAATGTTGTGAATTAAAGTGAATACAAAACATAATTAAGAATTAACAACTTTTGTTTTTAAAGTGTTTTTATGGGAGAGAAAATAAAAATTATAGACTTAGAGAATACTTCAATTAACATGCCTTCTTTTATAATTAAATTTTTTTAACAATATTTTAAACAAAAATATATTTTGTAATAGATCAAAATCTATACATAGAAAAACATAATCAAGAAGTAACACCATATGAGTTTTTTTAAAGTTTTTCATGAAAAAAAAATACTTGTATTCATCTTTTAATCTATCATCACCTTACATAAAAATGCTTTTCTTTAATGCTTCAAAATCTTCACCTAAAAAAACACAATTAAGAATTAGCAAACAAAATAATAAAGTTAGAAAGAGAAAATCAAAAACATAAATTTAAAAGAGGAAGATATTTCTCCTAAACCACCCTCTCATATAATACAACTTCTTCAATAACATTTGTTTTTATAAAAAATGCTTTATATTATGCTAAATCAGCATCTACAATTATAAAATGTATTTTGTAATACTTCAAAATATATACTTACAAAAAAAAAAAAGCATAATCAAGAATTAAGAACTTATATTGTTTCTTTCAATATGTTCATGAAAGAATTAAGAACTTATTTTGTTTCTTTAAACATGTTCATGAAAGAAAGAAAAAACTATAGGTTTAAAGAGAGATACGTGTATTGATCATCTTCTAATCCATCACCACCTACAAATTTCTTCAACAATTTTTTTATATAAAAAATGTTTTTTTAATGCTTCAAAATTTTCTCCTATAAAAAATACAGCTAAGAATTAACAAACAACAATAAAGTTAAAAAATCTGAACCTTCATTTCATAGAACACAAACAAATTTTTGTTATGATGCTAAATCAACACTTACAACTATGGAAAAAAACATAATTAAGAGTTAAAGATTTAACAAAGAATAATAAAAGTAGAAAAGGAAAAACAAATTAAGAGTTAAATAATTGTAACTTTAAGTTATTATTTCCTTAAATATGAAAGTACAAACCACAAATGTAACATCTAAGATCGAAGAAGGCGAGTAATGGTTGCACCGCATGTAACACCTGAGATCGAAGGGGCAAGGGTGATCGCCACATCGAAATGAGAGGACCAACTATGCAGGGAAGGGATGACATTGTTAAAGGAATGCATTTAAAGATTGATAGGTTCTACCTATACCAACAAGATGCATCTTCTTTTTGGTAGCCCATTCCATAAGAACTCCATAGTTAAGCGTGTTTAAGTTGGAGAAATTTTGAGATTGGTGATCCTCTGGGAAGTTTCCCGGAAAGCGTGTGACTAAGGATAAATCAGTCTGAAAAGACCGTGTTGGTTTGTGGAATAAGTCGATAATCCTGAAAGCAATTTAGAGCATTACAACTATGAGAGAGAGAGAGAGAGAGAGAAAACAGAGAAATTGATCACTATGTCTAAAGGTGGCCAAGCAGGCGCGGTCCGTCGGACGTGTCTGCTCTACCCGCACTTTTTTAAGAGGCAGGCCAATGTTTTAGGTCCGCACCCTTTAATTTCGTCTTGCATCCGCTTTTTTTTTACGAACGTAGACATTAACAAGAAAATTTGCAATTTTTAGTTTAAAAGGTGCAGGGTCCACGAGTCCGCTCTGTCCTGCACTCATTTTTTTACAGGACGGTGCAAGGTTTACGATCCGCACCCTCAATAAAGCTTGTCCAGCCATACCCCATTTTTAAGCGCTTTCGGGGGACAAGCCTTAACGGGGCGGGCATGCCCATTTGCCACCTCTAATTATGTTTAGAAAAACTATAAAAACTATCTCAATCAAACAAAAAAAACAAATAGAAAATGGTAGTGTGCAATTAGGGGCTGACAATAAACTGAATAAACTTGAAAATAGTTTGGGATTCAGTTGGACAATTAAATCGTTGAATTTGGTTCATGAACCAAATGAGTTGTATATGAACGAAAAATTAAGTCTGTTAATTAAATGAGCTGAACTTAAAATATACATAGTTCGACTCATTAGGATCATGACTCAACTCGATTATATATGAGATAAATTATATTGTTTTAAGAGTATGTTTGAATATTTACTCCAGAACTTAGCCTTATATTTTCTTTTAATCTAACGATTTTAATCGATAATTTATATTCTCAAGTGAACAAAATATTTCTAAAAATAGTTATACAATAAAATCAACATCTTATAATTATGTTTTTTAAGAAAAATAATTTAAAAATCAACATATATTTTCTAATTAAAAAATATTAATTTAAAATATCAAATATATAAAATAAATAAATAAATTTAAAAAATGACTTTGAAGTCTGTGAAGAATGCAAGTTGAATTTATAACGAGTCGAATTTGAATTTAAAAAAATAGTTCGTGTCAAACTCAAACTAACACTTGAGCTAAACATATTTTTAACGAGTCAAATTGAATAGAGGCGAATTCAACTTGATCTATTTCCAACCTTACAAGCAATAAATGACAAGACGCATAACACTTAAAAAAAACAGTAAAACTGCTATATTTATTAAACAAAACAAAAATATTAATTTTTTAACACTTTAAAAGATGATATGGGTGTTACTAATCCTAGTATATAACATAAAAAGATAAGTTTTGGAATAGAGTTAATGGAGTTAATGGAAACTAATGGAGAAAGTAGTTTTTTTAATTTATTAATTAATAAATTATTAATTAAAGTATTAATAATTAATAAAAAATATTGATTAATGATGTAATAGTAGGATCTGAATTAATATGGGAATGAAGTTTTTTAAATTAAGTGAATAATGGGTGAGTGTGATTTTTTAAATTAATTTATTATTTATCAATTAACAATATTTACTTTTGTTATTTAATTAATTTATTATAAGTTTTGGTTGGAAATTTTGATGAATAAACTTATAGGATTACAATTTAGTATAATTTATTTTTATTAAAGATGTTGATATAGTCACAATCACATATTTTAAAAAAAAAAAAGGATTTCAGGTGGATGAATGTTGATATGGATGAATGTCAATCATGGCAGGAAGAATTCAAGTGGATAGTAGCAAACACCAAAAGGGTAAAGGGTGGCATGCATCCATTATGAGGATTGTAGTGACAAATGCAATTTATAGCATTTTGATGTATAGAAATGAGTTCGTATTTGAAAATAATAGGCATAGTAACATTATAGTAGAAAATATTATAGATACTGTAGTTATCAGAGGTTGGTAAAGCAAAAAACTTAGATTGCATCTTGCAACTCTAATGCTCTAGGTCCCCTTTGTTGGTCGGGTCTTTTGACCGCCTTGTTTGTACAACTTTTTTGAATTAATATATATCCTTTTGATTAACAAAAATTAAATAATTTAATTGAATTCAGGGTGTTACATTTCTCCTCTTCTCTTAGCTGCTTACAATCTTCTACTTTCTTGTAAGTACCAACTGCTACCCCATGTTGTTGTGGCTGACCTCATTGGAACTAACCTTTCAAAAGCAACAAACAAATAAAAATTACAAAAGATAGCATCTATCGTGGTCTTTACAAACTACTCTAAAAACAACAAAAATGCAATGAATTTAACTATTGAATGGTAAAACAAATAGCAAGATCTAAGTATTATGACTTGTAATAACTCACATAATATGGGTTATCATTCGGTCTTACTGAGCAAATGTCTTCCTTAGTCATACCTTCACTGGGCTTCAAAGCACGAGCAGTAGGTAAAAGTCTTACAACTTTCTTTCCTTTCCTTTTACTACACTGCTCAGTTGGCCTTTTGTTCAGCTTCATTCCATTATTAATCATGAGAATGATATTTCCTTTTGATTCCAGATTATGCTCAGTAGTTCTCAACATGCATATCAACTCTGGCAAACTTTTGTCCATATGATTTATATTTAAATTAAAGACAAACTGGATGAAGCTCTTCGTCAATGAATGTATGATCAAATTAGTCTCAAGTTCATTTATGAGGGGGAAAACCTAACCTTTTAAGGTTTTCTACATATTCAATCATCTATGGTATACGGGGGACCTATGGGGACTCCCTCAGCTAACTTGTCTTAAAAGGGCTTTGAAAAATTTAAACCTCTCATGCCTGGCCCGTTCTTGATAGAGCATCTTTAGGTGTTCAATTACGCTGTCATGTTCTCATGTTGCTCTTGGAATTTAGAGTTATGGTAGTCAACATGGGGTAGACAGTTTCATTGTCATTGTCGACATGCTTCTTATAAGTATCTCTTTCAGCCTTAGCCCCTTAGGATAAGAATTAGAAGGCCTATCTTTAGTAACAAGTGTCTCTAAGACATAACCTTTTTCTCACGCTTGAGGACAATCCTCAGGTTTCAGTGCCAATACAGAAAATTTGTCTCGTTTTTTTTACTTGTCAATGATTGATCGCAAAATGTTGTTAGAGGTGTTTGTTGACATGGTAATCTACATAAAAATTATGAAGATATAATTATAATTAAAAACACATTCAATTAGGCTTTTAAATGAATACGCTCTCAATATTTTACTCAAATCAAATGACGCTCACCATTTGATTCGAAAAATCTTGATGGAAGATTTACTAGTAGATCGAGATTCGAGATCCATATTTCACTTTGTTTCAAGTCAGCGGTGGGCTATTACATAAAACATAATTATTTATGTAGGAACTCATTTTGGTTGTACCTAATATAATTCTCTAATATTATCAGTTGAGGTGAATGACTCCTTGTCCCGATTAATCATATGGATTATTTCCAACTCTTGCTTCTAAACTCATATAATTTTATTATAATTTGTTTAGTTAAGTTAAACCCAAGTTTTAGAAATTGGATATTATATTTATCCCATCACACCTTATTAATATAGAACATGCACCTTAGGATGGGTGAAATATACATTATTCGGTACTAATCTTTATGAGAGCTAAAATTTGGAAAGCATGAACTTAATATTGATTTTGAGGGATTTTGAAATCAGTTTGATCTCGTCTGCTTATATATCATATCAATCATCTCTCTCTCTCTCTCTCTCTCTCTCTCTCTCTCTCTCTCTCTCTCTCTCATGCATCAACATACATTCACATCCATAAACAAACATATAAAAAATGATACAATTATAGCCCATAGCGCAATTGTTCCATTAAGTCAATGAGAGAATATAAGCTAAACCTAATAATGATTTATGCTTATCCAAGATAGACCTCCATGCTTATCCTCTTTTAATCCTGTCTTCTTTATTTATTCATTATATTACATTATATCAAAGAATACTCATTTTACATACGAGGAAGTGAAATGAGAAAATAAGTTATATAAAGAGAGCATAGAGAAAAAAAAGGCCCTAACCACTCATCATAAGGCAGCTAATAAACATGTTATATTATTATCATAATTAAATTATGATAATTAAATAAATCAAATTAAATTTCAACAATTGATCACACTACACAGAGTTAACCAGGGTTTTGTTGCCCGATCAACAGACGATGGTTCTGCTAACCATTCAGCAGACGAGGTCAAGGAGGCAATGCCCTAATTCAAAATTTTAATGAATAATTCACTTGGAATTGTCATCATTTTCACATCAATACTTAATGCTTTTTGCAAACCCAAGGCACACCTATTACACAATCACAAATCCTAACCGCATAACTCTTGACATCACAACTCTTGCACTGTCATAAATCCCAGTGCAACACATTAATACCATAGCATAATGATCGGTTATTCAATTTGATTGATTAAAATGTCATTGTTTCTCCATACAAATGTTATATTCTGAAGCATATATAATCAATATTGATCATTCAATTGAATGACAACCAATACACTAATAAAGTGGATAAAAGATAACTAGCATATCAAATATATTGCTATAGCACCATAATTATTTATATCTTATATAAATCAATCAATCATATTCGTATCAATTACGAATGATCGAAGTTTCTTTGTTTCACCATACAAATGTCGAATTTTAAAACATAGTCAACAATGAATCATCCAATTATACAAACATGATGGCCTAATATTTAACTTCTTATTATTATTTAATTCATTTTGTGTTTTAAATTAAGACAAAAAGTACATAAAACAAACAACTATCAAATACATAGTTCTTAAGTGACTTTGATACCACCGAAGGGAAATCACAATATAAAATGCAGCATAAAAAAGTCCCCTTATGTCAATCATTACGAATAAGCATGATCAGTGATAAAAACGGTTAACTCTTGTGCCGATTTAAAACTTTGATGCAAAATTGGATGAACGGTCACAAACATTGAATAAAGAATAACGTCTATACTCATTCCATACAAACAGAGTGCCTTCAATCTTAGTGCTAGTTGTTACGAATGAAGAGGTTGAGAGAGAGAGGGATATATATATATATATATATATATATATATATATATCCTCCCTCTAATATGGATTATTAGGTCTCCTTTTAAGATTTTGATCTTTTTTTTGGTAAATTTTGCAAGATAGACTTCCGGCTATAAATAACATGTCTAAGAGAGGGTTGTGCTTTGATCCTAGAAGTATTTATTGTCCCTTACGTGGGTCTTTGGTTGAGACTATTTCTCATTTCTTCGTTACTCGTGAGCTAGCCTTATTTATGCGATACATATTCTTTAAATGGTTGGAGTGATAGATTATTATCCCCAATGATACTATGATACTTTGAGTTTTTTCTTTCTTTCTCCAAGGGCCTGACTAAGTACAGGGCGACTATTTTTTGATATGATACGTTGTAGTCTTGTCCATTTGAAAAACTTGCAATGATATCATCTTTAAAGGAGTCACAAAATTAGTTAAAGATGTGGAGGGAAAGAATATTTTTTTTGGCATAAAAGTGGTTTTTGGGTATATTAGAGATGAACTCTTACACCTTTAGTGAATAACTTTAGAAATATATCATCTACTTGCACCTACGGCGAATCAAATGTTTGCTTTGGTTATGAGGTATGCTACGATATTTAGTTTTTTGGATGTTCTTTTAGTGGTATCAGATCTGTTGATGATGAATTTGTCAATTTGAGATCTTACCTGAGAAAAAAAAGATGAATTTTGTGTAGCTTGAATTTTGTTCAACTAGGATCTCTTGGGCAGTAACATTGATTGACTTGTTTTTATTCTTTTGTTATTTTTCTTTGCTCTTTTGATGTCTTCTTACACTTGTTGTGCTTTGTGTATTTTTTAATTACATTCAGGTGATTTCCACCTTTTATTAATATATTGTTATGACAATTTCTCATCTCACCCCATGACCTTCTTACGCACCACCAAATTGACCAAAATGTCCTTGTGCTTTCGTAGATGCATCTCCGGAAGCACCCTTTTTTTATTTTAACGTTGTTTTGTTCCGTAGATGCACATACAGAACTAAACAAAACTCAGAAACCAGAACATCAACATTTCTAATGATAAAACATCCATTCATTCATTAAAATCAATATTGATTAAAAGATACATCGGAATTTCCAACCGAAAATTAAGAAAACTAAGAGATTACCAAAACAACACTCGTACAAACATCGACTAAAGGACCTAATTCTCTTGGAATATTATCGGGATGCACCATACCTATTTGCAAAAAATTACCAAAATAACATAGAATTACATAACTGCTGGAAAAAAACAACTCGGTGATTGTTCCGTAGATGCACTTACGAAAGTGTTCATCTTCAACCCGTTTCGTAGATGCATCTACGGAAGCAGCGCAACTTTTTTTTCCAGAAATGTAGTTGCATAATGCGAATAATGTAGTGGTTGAAGATGGATATTTACCTGAAATTGAGTCTTCTCTTGCTCCCTTTGATATGTTGCACCAAAAAGTTGGAACTTTGGTGTAGAAAATGATATTGATGAAGTAAGGTTTTTTAGGGTGGTGAGTGTGAGTGTTGGAGAAGAGATGAAACAATGGAGGGAGTGATCATGCTGGTTCAAAGTATATTAGACACTTCCGTAGGTGCATCTACGAAATAGTGTGACGCTAAGCCATTCCGTAGATGCACTTACGGAACTATCCCTGAACTGAATTTATTTCTATTTTCTCCCATCTATAGTAGTTATTATACTTCCGTAGATGTATCTACGACACCAATCAATTTTTTTTAGATAATGGAGTGTTTCTGAAGGTGCATTTGCGAAAGCTGGAGGCAAAAATGAAATTCACGCGGTGTGTTAGAGATCTATGGGGTGGATTGAGAAATTGTCTATTATTATTAGCCATTTTAAAAATAAAAGCTATGGTTAGTAAGTTGTTATTTGGATTGGGCTTAGGCATTTTCAATTTTAACAAAAAAACTTTTTAATTTAGTTTTTATAGAAGGTAAAAAAGAATTAAAGAAAAAGAAAAAGGATGTCGGGTTGAAGTGATCCGACCCGGTGAAGAAAGGTGGATTGTGTAGAATACAAAAACCCTAAAACGAAGTGAGAAGAGAACCATATCTCTCTCCGCCGCTCGCATATCACTGTAAGTAACATCTCTTGTCTTGGCTGCGTTCATCTTGTTTTTCTCATTTTCATTCTCTCATAATAATTCATTGATTTGTATTCATCAGATCTTAATCGAAGTAGAGCGGCACAATCAACTAAGCCATGGCTCTCGTAAGTCCAACCAACCAGATTCATTCACTCTATCTATCTACTTTTTCTAATAATAATAATCTAATTGTTGTTATCGTAGATCCTGCATACTGGTGAAGGCAACAAAAATGCTTACAAGGCACTCATTGCTGCCGAGTATGCTTCTGTCCAAGTCCAGTACACCCCTAACTTTGAATTTGGTGTCTCCAATAAAACACCTCAATTCCTCAAAATGAATCCTCTCGGCAAGGTTCCCGTTTTGGAAACCCCTCACGGCCCTGTCTTCGAGAGCAACGCTATTGCTCGTTATGTTGCTCGATCCAAGGATGACAACACTCTCTATGGATCTTCTCTCATCGAATATGTAACCCTTTTTTTCTCCCTTCAATTCTTTTAATTCATGTTCTCTGTATTGTATGTCTGAATGGATCATGTTTTGACATTTCAGGCTCAAGTTGAACAATGGATTGATTTTTCATCATTGGAAGTTGATTCCAACATTCTTAGGTGGTACTACCCTAGATTGGGATATGGACCATACCTTCCTCCGGTAACTGCTTAAATTATCTATTATGTTTGTTAAAATGTTCATGTTATCACATTCTTAGATATTATGTTTTGAAAATGTTTATGTTTCCAATTCATCACACCAAAATTTGTTTATAATTATTTGTGTGAATCAAGGCCGAGGAGAGTGCAATTACTGGACTCAAGAGAGCTTTGACTGCTTTGAACACTCACCTTGCCTCCAACACTTACCTGGTTGGCCATTCTGTCACCCTCGCTGACATCATTATGATAAGCAATTTGTATTTTGGTTTCACCAAAATCTTGGTCAAGACCTTCACCTCTGAGTATCCTCATGTCGAGAGGTACTTCTGGACCTTGGTCAACCAGCCAAACTTCCGCAAGATTTTAGGCCAGGTCAAGCAGGCTGAAGCTGTACCACCGGTTCAATCTGCAAAGAAGCCTGCCCAGGCAAAGGACTCTAAGCCCAAGGACGAACCAAAGAAGGAGGCCAAGAAGGTTGCAGAAAAGCCCAAAGAAGCAGAGGCTGAAGAGGAGGCTCCCAAGCCCAAACCCAAGAATCCACTTGATCTTCTTCCTCCTAGTAAGATGGTACTGGATGAATGGAAAAGACTTTACTCAAACACTAAATCCAACTTCAGGGAGGTTGCAATCAAAGGTATTGTTGTTTTTTTGTTCCCTTTAGTGTTATTGTTTTCAACTTCATCATCAAGTATTGTTATTGTAGGCTCACTGTAGTAGTTTCATTGCCAAATTTGGTTTTATGAATGTCATGTCAATTCAAAGAATGTCATAGATTTCCGTATAGGCAAGATTGATTAAAAACATTTTTCCTATCGTGCAGGATTTTGGGATATGTATGATCCTGAAGGATACTCTCTCTGGTTCTGTGATTACAAATACCAAGATGAGAACACTGTTTCCTTTGTGACTTTGAACAAGGTCGGTGGATTTCTTCAGAGGATGGATTTGGCCCGCAAGTATGCATTTGGAAAGATGCTTATCATTGGATCTGAGCCACCTTTTAAGGTGAAGGGATTGTGGTTGTTCCGTGGGCAAGAAATCCCAAAATTTGTGATGGAAGAATGCTATGACATGGAGCTGTATGAGTGGACTAAGGTGGACATATCAGACGAAGCTCAGAAGGAGCGTGTGAGTCAGATGATTGAAGATTTTGAACCTTTTGAGGGAGAGTCTCTTTTGGATGCCAAGTGCTTCAAGTGAAAATTTATTTTATGCAAGGTTATTATGCTTGTCTTTGTTTTTTGGTATAGTTTAGTTTCTTTGCTATCTCAGTTTCAGGGAAGTTCAAGCCGATACTTGATTTGAGACATTTAAGCCTTAGTGCTTGATTTTTCCACCATAGTTTTCATTTTTGCAAGGCAAGACTAGTAGTAATATCTTTTTTCAGTATGTATGAAAAATTGTGGATTCAGTGTTATTTTTGGTCCCCTGTTTTGGTACATGGGTTCGAAGGTTTTTTTTTCTTAAATAAAAAATTTATGGAACACTTACAAAGTAGGCTAGCATGCTTGAATTCGAAATCTTCATTTTTTATTTATTTATTTTATCACTAATCTCCAGACCAACCACTTGCGGTTTTGATGAAACGTATCTATTACAAATATTAAAAGAATATAATTACTTTTTACATTCAATACCTAAGTTTAAAATTCATTTTCCAATAAAGCAGAATTCGTATGTTTTAAGATTAAAAGCTATTTTGGCTGCTTGAATCTATGTTTATGTAAAAAATTCCTAGATATGTATGATTTGTGCTGATATTTTATTTTGAAATATATTACAAAGTAAGATTGAGGTAAAATATGTTTTACCATGTACAACTTTTTAAGAAGTTTCACGAGTACGAGTACAGTTTTGTGAGCTTATTTATTTATTTATTTAGAGTTTATGATAAATTATAGATTTTTTTTCATTTTATTTGTTTTAGTTTTATGAATTTTACTCGGGGGTGTTCATTTCGTCGCCCTATGTAGTGTTTACTAACCTTAGGAAAATTTAAAATTGTCCTTTTTACAATGTTCCAAGATTGAAATCAGCACACCCCATCTAATATTGTTTGGATGTATTTATTGCTTGTGTGTTAAGCAAGAAGTTTGGATTTCAAAATTCAGACAAATTCTTGGACGATATTTTTCACATTGATTGAGTTTCTATTTTATAATAATGGGTTGAATCTAGATTTCAAAATTCAGACAGACCTTTGGAACAAATATCATTGCTGTTTTTTTTCTTATCATAATAACGGGGTGGACAATCATAAAAAAATACAAATGCTATGTGAAACAAGATGGTCAAGAGATTAGAAAAGGGGTTAAAGAGACGTTGGGTGAATCAAGAGGTTTTAAATCTAGGGGGTAAGAAACATGGTGGTGGAATGAAAATGTCTAGATTAAAGTTAAAGTAAAAAATGATTGTTCTAAAAAGTGGTCAAGGTGTAAAATTCCTAAACTTGAGAAAAGTACAAGAAAGTTAAGAATGAGACCAAAAAGGCAGGGGTGAAGCAAGAACCCAAACTTTTAATGGACTATACCAAGTGAAGAGAAAGAAATACAAGAGATTTGAATCAAGTGAAGTGTGTTAAGGATGAAGAAGACAAAGTCTTAGTTCAGAAAAAAAATATAAAGGATAGATATTTCACTGGACTCTAGCAGACTTGATATTAGAGAAGAGGACTAGAATTATAATTACTATCGTCAGATTCAAAACAAGAGGTTAAAGAAGCGTTGAAAAGAATGAGTAACAGTAAGGCGGTTGGACCAGAAAACATAACTATTGAAGTGTAGAAAATTCTTTGAGATTGACATATTGGGTGACTGACCAAACTCTTTAATGAAATTATGAGGTTAAAACACATGCCAGATGAATGGAGAAGAAGCACTTTAGTTCCAATCTATAAGAACAATAGGGATATATAATTGTGCAAATTATAGGAGATTAACCTTATGAGTCATACCATGAACTTATGGGAAAAAGTGATTGAGCAGGGATTAAGAAAAAAAAGTCAATTCATCGAGAATCAATTTGGTTTTATGTCGAGAAGGTCGACCGTGAAAGCGATTTATCTATTACAGTGTGTGATGAAGCAGTATCAGATGGACCAATAAGACTTGCACTTAATTTTTATTGACTTGGAGAAGGCGTGTGATAGAGTGCCTAGAGAGATTTTATGAAAATCTCTAGAGAAGAAAAGAGTTAAATTGGATATATTCGTGCTATCCAAGATATATATGAAGGGGTATCGACCATTGTTCGGACACAATATGGAGAGAGAGACGATTTACCCATTACAATTGGTTTGCATCAAGGGTCAACACTAAGCTCCAAGTTTTTTTTTACTTTAATTTTGGATGCACTCACAAAACACATTCAAGAGCTAGCACTGAGATGCATGTTTCTTTTTTTTTTTTTTTTACAGATGATATAGTCCTTCTTGGAGAGTTGAAGGAGGAGTTAAATGAGAAGTTGGAAATTTGAAGAAGAGCTTTAAAAACACATAGTTTTTGCCTAAGCAGAAGTAAGACGAAATATATAGAATGTAAATTCAACAAAAGAAGAAGCATTTCTAACCTATTGGTAAAAATTGGAGACCATCTTATCCCTTCAGCCACACAATTTAAATATCTTGGGTCTGTAATACATAATGATGGAGAAATAGAATGGGATGTAAGCCATCAAATTTAATCTGGATGGATGAAATGGAGAAAGACATAAGGTGTTTTATATGATGCAAAAGTACCACTAAAGCTGAAGGGAAAGTTTTATCGAACTGCGGTAAGACCTGCAATTTTGTAGGGGACAAAATATTGGGCGGTTAATAATCAACACAAGAACAAAGTAAGTGTAACAAAGATGAAGGTGTTGCGGTGAATGTGTGGTAAACTCGGCAGAGTAAAATTGGGAATGAAATTATTAGAGAGTGTCAGAGTAGCTCCTATAGTGGCGAAGATGGTGGAAAATAGATTTAGGTGGTTCGTGTATGTAGAGAGAAGATCTGCAGATTCTATAAAATGAGAGTGTAGACCAGATGGAGAGAAGGCAAACAATTAGAGGAAGAGGAAAACCCAAAAAAATATAAGAGAAGTTATTAAAAAAGATATCGAGATTAATGGTTTGGATAGAAGCATTGTCCTTAATAGAACATTATGACAAAAGTTAATTCATATAGCCAACCCCACTTAGTGGGATAAGGCTTAGTTATTGTAGGTGGTGTATGGAGATTTCAAAATTCGGACAAAATCCTATACAATATTATGTACCCTTTGGCAGTAAGTAGAAAGAAAATTTTATATCATTTAAAACCATACATTATTCAAACAACAAACCATACACATAGTTAGTCATAACTTATATTAAATTCTCATAACTTATTCGTAAATTATACATGAGTCATTCACAAAATACAACTAACCATACAAATTTTTAAAATATTTACAAAATACAAAAAAATACAACTACTAGGTATATATAACACCCATGTTCCTCCTCAGTCTTCTATATTTTGCATTGCATGTCATGCACCTGCTAAGATTTTCTGTAGAGTGACCCTCTCAAAAGTGTCTTCCTGAAACTCTCCGCTAGCTATGAGATTTTTCCAACAACAACAACAACACAGTGACATATAGGTAGTACATCCACGACATGGTCCGCCTTTGGCTGTTTCCCTTATAGTAATTCATAATGAGCTGACCTAGAAGGATCTTCTTCTGGGTCTGATGTCATGTAAGGATAATACATTCTACAAAACCATTATATGTAACCGTATACCGTATTTCTTGGACGAGGAGCTGATACACCACTAACATCCTCTAACATCAGGTGCTCATGGTAGTCCATAAATATCACAATAATGTCTATGTGGAGGATAGTGACTGAGTCAAAAATTATGGGGTCCATATGTATAACTTGTAGATATCCGAATTTCCATAATACTCACTCAGGTACATGTGAATACATAATTTAAAACTCATATGCCAACCATCAAGAGTATCAAGATACCACCTCCAATGACCGTGTTTGACACTGCTCATTGTACAATGTGAAACATATATCTTTTGTCAGGATGAGGTCAATAGAAAGGCTTTACGACTCATTCTCTATACTACCTCCGAGTGGGATAATCGAGCATGCACGTGGAAAATCCTCAGAGCATTCTTCAACATACTCCCAACTGAAAATATCTAGAAAATGCTGAAGGATACATTCTTGAAAATGGTTCAAATGAAATATCAGTAAGTGTGTAGCATAAATATTGTAAAATTAATATTATTCAGGGTGAAAATAAATTACTTGAAATAGACAACTGCTTCCTGTCATTTCTCCCATCTTCAATAAACTCCCTTCAACTAACTTAGAGTAGAGGTAAACCAAACAAGATGCTCCTAATTAGACTCGTGAATCATCTCTATTCCGTGAAGTATTTATTGTAGACAACATTGACATAGGTCACACTTCTGTCAATGCATATACATGTGCCAATCAAAATTAGGAAGTATGTCCTCAGTTCACATACTTTATAATAGGCAACTCGTGCCTCAACACCTACAACATCCACAACAGAGTTCAGGTGGTTAATCTAATTTTTTGAAAAAATTCATATCGAAAATTTATAAATAAACTACCAAAAATTTGGTATGTTAACGGAAATTTAAAAAAATTTACCGGAAATTTCGTTCTTACCATCCTAAATTTATTCATAGACAATTTGAAAATTAAACAAAAATAGGAGGTGCCAGATTCAACTTGGAGTTGGCAAGTTAAATCCTCCAACATCACATGGATATTTTTTTCCCTTATCTCATTTAGTTTGAAAATAGGTTTATCGCAAAATAAATATCAATTTATGCTAATATTTTTAATTAATAGTAGGACAGATAAATTATTCAATTGTTAAAACATTATTGTACCATATTAGAGTGGATTTTAAGTTCAAGTGAATGTTTTTGAATAGGATATTTGTAAGAAAGGAAAGTGGGGCAGTGACGTGGCTAAACTAAAGACAGTGGAGTTTGGAACTTGTCAAGAAATAACATAACACTAGATTTGGTGGTTCCTGGGCCATGCAATGCCATGAATACGATGAGGGGTGTTGCCGTGTTTCCTTGTAATGTTATGAGACTGAGAAGACACTGCTCAAGTATTCATCATCATCATCATCATAGTAACAGTAATAATAATAATGGGAGAATTAGGAAAAGCAGAGTTGTGGTGCGAAACAGCAGCAAATTAGATGATGATGCAGAAGCAGATGTCATTGTTATTGGGAGTGGTATTGGTGGACTCAGTTGTGCAGCACTGTTGGCAAGATACGAACAAAATGTTGTGGTTCTTGAAAGTCACGATGTTGCTGGAGGTGCTGCTCATTCTTTTGATGTCAAAGGATATAAATTTGATTCAGGTCCATCGCTGTTCTCTGGTTTGCAGTCAAGAGGTCCTCAGGCAAACCCTCTTGCTCAAGTTCTTGATGCATTGGGAGAGTCTGTCCCATGTGCTACTTATGATTCATGGATGGTCTATGTACCTGAAGCTGATTTCTTGTCACGCATAGGTCCTACTGAGTTTTTAAAGGATCTTCAAAATCACGCTGGTCCTGAAGCTGTTCAAGAATGGCAGAAACTTTTAGTCAGTTATTCTCTCTTGCTACTTGCTGCAAACATGTGTCTGTGTGTATGTATTAAACAAAAGTTGTTTTTGTTTTTTCACAGGATGCTATACGTCCCTTGTCTACAGCTGCAATGGCTCTTCCTCCTCTATCTATTCGAGGAGATTTCGGTGTTGTTTATACTGCTGCTGCTAGATATGCCCCTTCTCTTTTCAACACCTTTTTACAAATGGGTCCTCAGGCTGCTCTTCGATCCACGCAGCTTCTCTCGCCTTTCTCCCAAATACTTGATTCTTTGGAACTCAAACACCCTTTTATAAGAAATTGGATTGACCTACTCTCTTTCTTGCTTGCTGGTGTCAAATCTGATAGTATACTTTCTGCAGAGATGGTACTCCTATCTCAAGTCATCAATGTGCAGTCATTTATTTATATTATTGCATGATTCTTAAACAACCCTGTTGCTTCTCTCTTCTTATTCTTAGATAGATTATTAACAGTGACTGACCAATTTCATTTGTTAAAAATCTCATAGAAATAGAAGTAAAATGAATATAAAGCTAATAAAACAGTGTTGGTTGAAGCATTAGTGAAATGTTGTTGCTAATAGTGGTTCTCCCTTCTCTCAGGTTTACATGTTTGCAGAATGGTACAAACCAGGGGGCTGTCTTGAGTACCCCCTCGATGGATCCGCAGGTATTATTGATGCTCTTGTACGAGGATTAGAGAAGTTTGGTGGACGGATTTCTCTTCAAAGTCATGTGGAAAAGATTGTTGTTGAAAATGACAGAGCCGTTGGAGTGAAGCTTAGAAGTGGTCAAGTGAGTACAGTAGTATATTAATTTTGAATATTGATGAGAATAGGTGCAAAGATGAACTTTATGTTGAAATTATGACTGGTGCAGTTCATACGTGCTAAGAAGGCTGTTGTGAGCAATGCATCAATGTGGGATACTTTAAAATTGCTACCTGAAGAAATTGTTCAAAAGTCTGAATCAGATAGGATTAATACAACTCGCCAGTGTGAATCGTTCATGCATCTCCATTTGGGATTTGATGCCGAGGTGAGTTTATTTGTTGATGATGACTGCTTTTTTCATATCTTTCACTTTCCATCTATTTGAAGTATTCAACTTTGAGTGAATAGGGCATACGTGATGACCTGGGAATTCATCATATAGTTGTAAATGATTGGGAAAGAGGAGTTGACGCGGATCAGAACGTTGTGCTGATATCAGTGCCTAGTGTGCTTACTCCTAATCTGGCGCCTAGTGGAAAACATGTGTTACATGCTTATCTTCCCGGAACTGAACCATTTGAGTTGTGGGAAGGACTTGATCGCAGGAGTGCTGAATATAGAAATCTCAAAGCTCAGAGATCAGAGGTATGTATGTGAATAAAATTGAATGAACGAATAACAGGCAGCATATGTGTATGTGTTTTTAATTGATGGTTATTACTGTAAACAACAAAATAGATAATGTGGAGGGCAGTGGAGAGAGCAGTGGGAGAAGGTTTCAGCAGAGAGAAATGTGAAGTGAAGTTAGTTGGAAGTCCACTCACACATCAAAGATTTCTTAGGAGGAACAGAGGAACATATGGACCAGCTGTCAAAGCTGGTAAAGACACCTTTCCTGGACATTCAACTACAATACCACAACTTTATTGTTGTGGAGACTCCACTTTTCCTGGCATTGGAGTCCCTGCAGTTGCTGCCAGTGGTGCAATTGTAGCCAATTCACTAGTTTCAGTATCTCAACATTCTCAGCTGCTTGATGCAATTGGAATTTGAAAATCATGCATGATGATGAAATCTCTCATGTTGGAAACCGTTGTTTTTCATTCTCAAACTTGCACACATGAAATAATACATATGATTTTTATACTGTATGATAATTTATGAGTTTAATTGATTTGTATCTTTAGTACAATATTGTTTACACATGCATCGAATCACATTACACCATATAAGATATTTGAGTCCAAAGATACTCTCAAGCACAAAACATCCTAAACAAATTATAGAGTTGGCATCAAGACCAATATTGTACATATAATCACTTTGTCCATGCCTGAATAAAGCCTCCGCTCTGCCTACATAGAAAATGAATATGCCATCACTTTACCACATTTAAAGTGCAAACATAATTGTTGTTGAGGTTCAGTTCATACTCAATTGTCCAAAAAAGGGCTCTTGTTTGTTTCCGGAAAAGGCTCAGCTTCTTTTACTCAAACAGAATGACCGAGTACCGGCAGTGCAGAGCGGATAGAGTTTTCTTCCATGTGACTCTGAAGCTCAATCATTTGGGCACACTGCCTTCTTCTAAAAGCAGATTGATGATAGACTTAATGATCTCGTCATTTAGAACGATTACATTCTGAAAGAAAACAAAAAAGTTGTTATTGTTACTAGAACAAAACAAGCTAAGCTTGAAGTTAATTCTATGAAATATTAACAAGATTAAGGTAGAGTTTGATGCATTAAAGTCAACGAAGAGGATAAGAGAAACAGTATGGGCAAAGGGAAAACTTGAAGACAATTCAAAATATCATTAGAAAAGGAATATAGCTATAAAATGGTACCTCTGGTTTTCTAATTAGCTCCTTCAGAATGGAATGTAGAGCCAATCGTAGCTCCTTGAACAAGACAGCTATTTGGGCAGGTGCATTCAATTTTAACCATCCATCGATGATGACCAGTCCAGTCTATTGTGTAAAGGAAAGAAAGTTATAAAAAGAAAACAAGAATTACTCTTGAAAGAGCAGCATTAAACAATCTATAAAAAATATGCCTTTTCCTGTTTATAATACTAAAAAATTCAATATAATAACGAAACTGATATAATAACCTATTTCATAGCGGACCACCAATTGGGGGTATATGTGGTCCATCCTAGCATTGCCATAGGCATAATTGATTTGAGAATAGAGTAACAGAAAATGTACCTGATGCTGAACATTGATTGACCCTCCAAAGAGCAAAATTGAGTATGGAGAAATGACTGAAGTATCTCTTAGAAATATTTTGTTCGTTTCAACCTGACAATTTTAACATTTACGTCATTGACAGGTAATTGGATTGATTATAAATGTAAAAAATTTGATGCATATATTCTATATGTTGCTTGAGGGGGGGTTTTGGATTGATTATAAATGTAACAAGTTTGATGCATATATTCTACATGTTGCTTGAGGGGGGTTTTAGAATTTGTGTAAATAAGGTAATGATGCAATTACATTAATTAGGGAAAAACATAAATCCTTGTATTTATGTCTCTTTATATATAAATATATTCTCCTGTATGTAATAGATGTATGCAATTGAAAAACAAATTCACTTTTTCAAAGGAACAGATTCAAAGAGATAATACATTTCCAAATTATGTTAGAAGAAACATTTTAAGCTAAAAAGGTTACTTAACAAAGTTATGTAAAAACGTTACAAACCTTTTCAAGGAAGACAAGAAAAGGGTGCTTGAATACTTTTGTGTTACTGTTGATAGAAGATGGGTGGAGATGAACTTCTCTTCTTCCATCAAACCAGAATGTACGACTAGAATTCACAGAGCTAGGAGACCGCTTAAGGCTGCTGAGAGCAGTTGCAACAATACCTTGTTCACCAGCTGCTACATTGGGGTATAAACCTGCACATAGTATAGCCTGCAAGGGTACACTCAGATCTTCGGTTGAAATAATATCCGATGGAGATATTTGCTCATTATATTTTCAACATCATTTCTGTATAGGATAGGTCAGGAAATAGAAGGCTTTACTGAATGAGTGGCCTTGTACATGAACTGACCCTTCTTTCAGAAATGAACATAGATGCCCAACAAGTATTTCCCCAAAAGGACAAACAGAATACTTTTTCAAATGATATGTAATAAGAACTGTTATTACTATTCTAGATACGCATGACGGATTGAATAAATAATAGTTTCAGGGACAAGCAAAGTGAAATCCATCTAAAGATACAAAGATTCAGATTATCATGGAAAGACCCGATAACAATTGGAAAATGTAACATGCTTCAATTTTGCAGAATCTTGGTTTAGGCCTGTCACTTAATTGGTAAAACGATTACTCATAAATCCTTCAATTCAATTGATATTTTTCATTCAATGCATGCTGGAAAGTAATAACAATTAAAGCTCAGATTTAAATTGGTGATATTTTGAATGGAAATAAGGGAAATATACTTCTAATCTCAAGGGACAAAGTGACAAGCAACCTCTTTGAGATATTTGCAATGGATGAGTATAATTATTTTAAAAAGAAAAGAAAAGGATAAACAAAAAATGACAATCTACACTCAGGATACTGAAAAGTGATAGAAAAAGTCATGGCACAAACTCAATAAGAACACTGATAGAAATGACATCATACATCAAACATAACATGGAGAACATAAACAAATGCCCAAGAAAGAGAATTATAGAACATCGTCTTAAAGCTTTGATGAAAAAGAAACAAGCATTGCCTAAAAGTTACAAGTTGTGGAAAACTTACAACTAAATATATCCAAACCTTACCTTCAAAATCGAAGAGTGATGTGCATGCATATTAAATGGTTGTGATGCATCGGAAAGCCACCTGTCAAGACTCCCTATCCTTTTGCCATCCACCTGAAGTGGCCGTCCAGATTATAAATCAGAGAATATTACCAGTAAAAAATTCTCACGTATAATCTTCTAATTACAGTTGATAGTAAATATATTTTGTAATAACGTAGAAGACATAAAGGAATATTTGTAATAATGTAAATACTCTAACACGACCTTTTAATTACTATTGATAGTAAATATATGTTGAATTTATTATTCATTATATTATTCTTTCCTTTTACTAGGTTTTCAGTTTCCTTGAGATAGCCTAGGTTGAATCATGTTACTATTTGCTCTCTCTTTATATTTGAGTAGAGGCACTGCACCCCAGACCTAGAGGAGTACTCCAGGTTTGTCAGGGAGTACCTGCCAAGAGGCGCACTCTTGGAGTCTTGGTTACTCAACCTACTTCATAAGCAATACTTAATAAGAAAAGGCAGCAAACCTGATTAAATTTTGGAAGAGTAATGAGACCAATGTCTGCTAGCAAAGTTCCAAACTGTATCCTCATCTCCCTGTCAAACATAAATCATGTTCTTAAGATGTGTTGATATAGAAACTACAATTCACTAAAAAAAAGCTTAGTAATATGCCTTTTGGCATGTCCATATCATACATTACTGTTGAGGTTTCACAGCCCAATCATTTACACGTTAAATTACCATTTCAATATACTTCAGTAAATTTCTTTGAGGGTATCATGATATAATTGATGAAGACATTTGTTCTAGCAAGTTCGGCAAGTTTTCCATACCTTGTTTAGGGAAACTTAGTTATATGGTGCAGCAAGAAAAAAACACCTAGTGTATCTCCATTCTGATTTCATTTAGAAACAACACATTTTTTCTAATCCTAGAATATATAATTCTGCTAACCAGCAAACAAGGATCATAAACTGTATTGTAAGTATTTATTATATCCATTCTATGTAATTTCAGCTTCTGGGGTTGTTGAAACTAACAATTCAGCATATCCATTTTATGTAATTTCAACCTTTGGTGTTGTAGCATATAGCAGTTATTCTATGGTGGAGGAAATTTCTTTACAGGAAACATGTCATGAGACACATTACTAACCAAACAATATAACAGAGGGAGATAAAGAAGAATTGTTAAGGAATGAGAGAATAAAGAATACTAAGAGGTAGCTGGGAGATGTCTCAAATGAAAAACAGTAAATAGATTAGATGCAAGAGAAATCATATAATTAACAAAAGACTTCTTTGAAGTTTAGTCTCATTCTCTTGAATAATATAGAATACCTTATCATAAACATTACTGGGCTGCTCAGAAAATATGAATTGCAGAATTGCTGTGCAGCTTTAGCTCCTTTCTGCAGATGTAAATGTAATCAATATTTTTCTGATAATGGAATACTAAAATGAAATATATGTCTAGCAAATATGATAGTTCTCTTAGAATTTGAATTTGGCTTAACTCAATTCTTACAAAACTGGCTTAAAAGGTGAGCACTGCCCCTACTTATGAACACATTTCAAGGCAATATCCATCCAACACGAGACTTCTCAACAAGTTGTAATGCATAGATTTATATGCATTCTTACAGCTAACAGTTAAGCATATGTGCAGCTAAAGTCTCATGATGATTATGATAAGCAAGGCCAGTTTCTCTATTTATTTATTTACTTATTTTCCCTCACAAGGTCACTATTTCTTGGTAAGAAGCACGGTAGTCATTTCTACTTATAAGGCTGCTTCATTTACAATCCCATTTTTTGATATCATTAGTAGTAGTAGTGAGAAAGCAATATCGTTAGATAGTATGTGCCTCAACCAAGGTGATCTTAACATTAATTACCGAGAGCATGCCGAAAAAACAAATCAGAATCACTCACTGACCTCATTCAAAATAGTCTCCCATCTTTTGTAAGCTATCATCATAAGTAAATGATCGGATTGCTTATCAATATCATTTACGTCACCAGGCCCATCTTGCTTTTCATTCAACAATATTAGTTTTGCTCTTTCAACATTCTGCCTCTGAAGAAAATCCACAAGGGCCACAACAATTAATTTGAAGTCAAATATATAGTTAACCAGACAAAATATTTATCAAAGAACTGGTAGGATAGAAGACCTCATCCTTGGGATACACAAACGGAGACTTGTAACTTAAAAATGCGGAAACTGAAAGAATAGGTGACAAGCAACCGAAAATTGCACCATACACCATCATCTGCAGTCACAAAAACACCATTGTTAGTGGCTGGCCCATTAACCTTATATCACTTGAAAAGAGAAAAGTAATTGCAGGAAAAAGGTCGAAATTTACTTTCCAATTTTCAAGTAATTAAGGTGTAAATAATATACAGGCTATAATTAATCTACCCTAAAAAAGAAAAGGGCATTTACTAATCAGATCTGACTATTATGGTAAGAATGAATTAAACCTAATATTGTATTAGAGCCTATCCATTCAAGCACCCACCAAAGTATCCACACACCGAATCCAATAGTACTAGGTGTAAGAGGGTTTACTGGAAAAAGCTCGAATCCCACATTGAATAGAGTTATTTATGACTTTAAAAGGG
Source organism: Vicia villosa (assembly GCF_029867415.1). Lineage (NCBI taxonomy): Eukaryota > Viridiplantae > Streptophyta > Magnoliopsida > Fabales > Fabaceae > Vicia > Vicia villosa. The sequence continues at coordinate 328,317 of NC_081180.1, read as the reverse complement.
ATTATAAAGAGTGACACCCTTCACCTTACATGCCCAAAGACCCCCTTGGTGCAAGATTGTTTCTGAATGCACTTGAGTTACTTTTCACTCAGCAGCATTGATAATTACAATGATAATAAATGAATAAAGAAATTTACAAGGTAGTAACTAACCCAACACTATTGCCTAAGATACATTGAACTTAATCTACTTGCTATACAATGAACCTTAGCTACTTGGAAAGTGGAGTATTAATATGTTTTTATTTCCAACAGTTTTGATTTAGGTGAAGAACCTTGAATATATAAACATAAAGACAAACATAATATAAAAATCAATGAAATATAGAGAGAAACGGCTGCGACGAAAACAGGAAAGTAAAAAATTCTTTTTAATCCTTTGAAGATAAGAGGAAAGAGTAACGTGTGTGTACCTTCCCAATTAATACATCAACAGGTAGTTTCGCCAGATGATGCCCAAGAGGTGTCAACTCTTCATCCCCCTCAAGAGCACCGACCTGCAACATTTTGGTTTCATAATAAGAAAACAGAAACAAAAATAAGGAAGCATTTGACATATCATATTATATAGTTCTACAAACATATTTCCACACACAAGGCTAATAGGAAATGGAATATCTTTTTTGGAGAAAACATTTACAAGGATGAGAAAATATAGTGAATGGAGTAGGAAAATGTCTAAGAAAAACAAATGGAACTCGGTTTAACAATTAAATTCTTCAGTCTATTGATAAACGGAAAAATCAAACCATATTCCAACACGAAAGACCTATCAAAAGAACAACCATGCTTCAAAGTAAATGAGGAGTTTGAAAATTCATATTCTCTATAGATCAAATAAGAATGATGTCATGTTTGAGGAGAAAAATAAATATTCAGTCATTCAAGAGACAGTAACCATGCTACCTAGGCTGTTCTTACAAACCTATATCCAATTTAACATACTTGAGAATAAACTATGGTATATTTTCTAAATGATTGAGTGAGTAATATATTCAGCAAGAGCATATATTTATATACATATGTACAGCTTACAAGAGAAATTATAACTAGCATTAACTTCTACTCCTATAGCCATATTTATAAACAAAACTTTTCATAACTTTTTAGCCTTAAATATAAGCAAATGTCAACTAACCGATCCACACTTAATGTTACAAAACTATCCTTATATTAATTACTTAATATTGTGAAGAGATGGCAATTTAATTAGGGGTATGTTAGTAATTATATTAGTTCTTTTACATGAAATTAAGAAAACTAAATACACTTAACTACCATTCTTAATAAGTGTGAAAGTTGTTTGTTTTGCTTATAATTAAGGGCGGAGGGAGTAAGGTACAATGAATCTAAGAATGCAATTTGCCATGATATGACTAAATCTAATTGTACTTGGAAAGTACTATAACATTAACTATAGTCTACTGTCACTGTGCCACATGCATTATCTTAATAATCGAAGTGAGGATCAGAACCAAACATAGTTAATAAAATATGTTAAATATGTTTTTGCTCTCTAGAATTACATAACTTTTGTAAACTTAATCTCTATTTTTATTCTACTACTTTTAGTATATCATGAAGGATATATTTTTCAAGGACCAAAATATAGGGTTAAATATATTTTTAGTCACTATAAGATACCCTGTTATTATGTTTAGCCCCTACAGATATTTTCATCGATGTTTAAACCCTGGTTTGGTATTTTTTTTATGCAATTTACATCTATGTTAAGAATCAGAAAACATCAAATTAAAAACTAAGCATTGTTGTAAATCTTCGTGGGAGCTAATCTTGATAAAATGATATTTTATAGACACTAAAATGCATTAATCCGTGTAAAGAAAGTTATAGAAAACAAAATTTCTAGAAAAAAATTCAAAATAATTCTTTCATTGAAATCAGTAATAGTTAAAAAGATCTGAGTACCTCATACAATAAAGACATTGCCGAATCAATTGCTTCAATTTTCGGAGGTTCTAAAGCCTGTTAATGGAAACATATTGTAAAGAGCTGTCCAAATAACTGATCACATAATTTTTTTAAATCCTAAAAATAACTGCTTACCATAGACAAAAACGATTTGATATATCCAAGACATAGTAACTTAATCTGCAGACACAATTCAACTAATGGCATTCGAAGCATCTCTGGGACCTGGAAAAGAAAAAAATAACATAGACATGCAAGGAAAAAAGGATATTAGAATGATGGAAATACAGATCAAAAGACACTTGGTTTCAGAATTTCACTCTCATAATCAAAAACTTATATAAGTTTTTATTAGTATACAAACACTAATTCGTTTGAATAGACTATTCTAAATCTAATGGCCCTGAATAATGGACTAAACAAATACAATTATTACAAATCATATTTACAACAAAAACATATCAACTGTAAATGAAAACATAAAACAGTCTAAATGCACATTGAAGAATCTGTATTTTGAGAATGTCAAAAAACTGAGAGTAATTGAGAGAATCTGAAGTATCTAATCTGAATAATCTTCATTCTAATGCTTGAGTATATATATTGTAGGTAAGTCTCAGAACAGTTGTAACTGTCATAAGCAGTGAAAGCTGCCAGTAATAGTAAATGTTTGTAACTGAATAATATATTTCAAGTATCTTAAAATTACAAGCACTAATATCTTTATATAAGACTATTCTAATCTAATGGGCTTAACTATTGGACTAAAAGCCCGAATATAAATTACTACTAATAATAGTAAAAAATAAATTATTTACAACAGTAAGAATATTCTTTTACAATTTCCTTTCAAAATGCATACCTGATAAGGACGCATGAGTTTTTCAAATCTATAACGAGTGTACAAGCGAAAGCAAATTCCAGGTTTTACACGTCCAGCTCTACCCTGACGCTGCCTCGCATTTGCTTGAGAAATCCAATCTTCAACCATGCTAGACAATTTCTAGTATCAACCATAAAATCAATCAAACCAGAAAGTAAGGTGTTATATTTTCTCATTACATGCATGTTAAGAGTTTAATAGTAATTCTATAGTTGTAATTCTAGCTGTGCAAATGAAAGTGAAATCAGTAAACAATAAAAATAGTAGAATAGAATAGATCACTTCCATTTCACTTTTTATTTATTTATTTAGACCAGCAAAATAACTGAATTAACAATGTAGATGGAAATTTTCCAAAGACTTATTGTCTTAAGGTGATCCATTGCATCCCATGTACTACAACTAGTGTTGACCTTAGATTAGACTATGATTTAAGAGAAAGCAGGAAGACATTAGAAAAGTGGTTGTTGTGGTTGAGCATGATACAGATGTCAAACATATGTTCATGTTTGACACTAACCTGACAATTCGAGTGCTTCCACTTGTATTTCACTTTTTTTTTACTTCCACCCTTAGAACTTTTATACCAATACAAATGAAAATAGTTGAGAAAAACTAAAAAAAATAAATGCACGAGAAAAACTTATTGTTAAGAAATGTGGTTGGGCCTAAATCACCCTACAAAACCGGTTGGTAGGGTGAGGATTGCCCTCACTTATAAGCACATGTTTAGGCCATATATTGTCCGATGTGGGACTCTTAACACTTATCATCTCAACAATGACCCTTACCAACTAAAAATATATTGATTCTCTCTTTTGATTTAATATTTGTGCCTACATATGTTTTATGAGTTCCACTTTGAAAATTTTCCATATACTTGTCTGTACTGTATATTATTGGTAAGCAAAGAAATTATAAAAGGACACCACAAGAGCTTCAGGTATCTTGCTTCCGTGCACACCAAAATCACACTTACTTTTTCCTATGAATGACTCATATCCACGTCAAAACTATTGCTCTCAGATTTATTAACCAGGGGAAAACAAAATAATTTAGCAGTCCAAAAATGCAGCAGATGATGAAAGTTCAATGGCAATTTGTCTATAATCAAAACTTTTACAAACAAAATTAGTTTTGCGCAATTGACTTGTTCAAGTAAGATAACAATTCATCAAAATAAGAATAAAAGAACATACCTTTTGTGGATTATAACGATTCTCCTTATGTTTTCCACAGTCAATCACATATATCACATCATCTATTGTTATGCTGGTCTCTGCTATATTTGTTGCTATAACAACCTAAAAGAACGATAAAATTTATTTTTAGATATATAACCTAGAAGTACGATAAAAGTATATTTTAAGGTATTTAAAGATAAACTAAAACAATTATAGATTTTACAATATGAGAAAATATCCTATATCTAATACTCAAACATAAGAATAAATATTTTATACGTTCTTATATTCTGAATATAGTAAACAATTGGCAAAATTGACAGTTGGGTTTGTTGGTGTTCTAGACTGTTGCTTCATGAGCATGGCGAGGCCTCAATACTATTACTACTATTGATTGACACGATGAAGACATTATATTCTACTAAAAGACATCAAGAACAGAACCAATATGATACTTGGTTGACACTTGATTGCCGATGGAAACAAAACAAGTGAATTAAATACTGCCCTGATGTCAAACTCAGATTCTATGAGTGAAAACTGTGTATTCTTCCCTTGGGAGAATTCTCATATATATACACGTTAAATTACAAGATAAATGAGCTATTCTTCCTAATAAATCAGAAACTGCCATATATACATTTATGCAGTTTATTATGCTAATTAACACTACTAATTATATTCCAATAAATCAGATAGTGCAGTATAATATACATTTATGCACAAATATTCTGATTAGTAATTATCATAAATGTAGTCATTAAACCTATTGACATCCCCCCTCAAATTGATGCTGGTAAATCAACAAGCATCAATTTGCTAACTAAAAAATTGTGCCGCTGACGAGTCAATGATTTAGTGAAGATATCAGCTGTCTGAACAGATGTGGAAACATGAGGTAGATTGATAACTCTTCGATCATAGGCTTCCCGAATAGAGTGACAATCAACCTCAATGTGCTTCGTTCGTTCATGGTAAACTGGATTCGCTGCAATTTGTATAGCACTAGTGTTGTCAGCATATAACGAAGTTGGTTGTGCTTGAGCGAATCCAAGTTCTGTAAGAAGACCGCGCAACCATATTATTTCAGAACAAGCAGCAGACATTGCACGGTATTCGGCTTCGGTGGATGACTTTGAAACTGAATCTTGTTTCTTACACTTCCAAGAAATAGGAGCATTTCCTAAGAACATACACCAGCCGGTAGTAGACTTTCTTGTGTCTGGACACCCTGCCCAATCAGCGTCACTGTATGCTTGAAGTTGGAGTGTCGTATCATGAGGAAAAAATAAACCCCGTTTTGAGGTTCCAATGAGGTATCTAATGATTCGCTGCACTGCTGAAAAATGGAAATGTCGTGGTGCTTGCATGAACCTGCTAACCGTGTGTACAGCAAAAGATATATCGGGGCGAGTTATAGTTACATAGATAAGACTACCAACCAGCTTGCGATAAAGAGTTGGATCATCAAGAAGGTCACCTTCATCTCGTCGATATTTAACATTAACTTCCATGGGAGTGTCAACAGGATTTCCGCTTGTGAGTTCAGCAAGTTGGACTAGATCCTTAATGTACTTTTGTTGATTTACAAAAATTCCTTCAGGTTGATAATGTACCTCTAACCCCAAGAAGTAAGTAAGACGTCCCAATTCTTTCATGTGAAAAGATGAATGCAACATGTGTTTGATTGTAGAGATACCTTCTTGATCAGAACCAGTCACCACAATATCATCCACATAAACAAGAAGCACCACAATGCCTTTAGGAGTCCTTTGTAGAAAAAGAGATGGATCATATTGACTTTGAATAAATGAAAAACCAAGTAAGGTAGATCGGAACTTTTCAAACCATACGCGTGGTGCCTGTTTTAAACCATATAGCGATCGTTTTAGTTTGCAAACAGTATTTGAGGAAGAAGTGGGCATACCGTTGGGAAGTTTGATATAAACTTCTTCCTTAAGATCACCGTGTAGGAATGCATTTTTCACATCCATTTGATGTAGTGGCCAGGATTGTGATGCAGCAAGAGCAAGAATGGTGCGGACAGTAGTCATCTTGGCGACCGGGGCAAAAGTCTCGTCATAGTCTAGTCCATACTCTTGCTTATTTCCAAGTACTACCAAACGAGCCTTGTAACGATCTATTGATCCATCAGAACGCAACTTTATAGAAAACACAAATTTGCTGCCTAAAGGTTTAACAGTTGGAGGACAAGGTACAGTTTCCCATGTTTGATTTTCTTCTAAGGCCAAAAGTTCATTTTCAATAGCTGTCTGCCAACAACCATGCTCCATTGCCTGTGTATAAGAAGAAGGAATAGAAACACAAGATAATGCTGCTGTCAAGGATAAGGGATTAGAGAAACCATACTTTTCTGGCGGCTTACGGATGCGCGTACCCTGTCGTACAGGGCCTGGTTCTGGTTCTTGTATTGGATCAGCAGTCGAGGAACTTTCTCGAAGGGGCCCGTGGGAGTCAGCTGGCTGATTTTGGGTGACAACACGACGTCTTTGGTAGGTCAACAGAGGCTTAGAGGATGGCTGGCCTGTTGAAGAGTTAGAAAACAGTGGCAAAACAGAAAATGTAGAAGAAGGAAGATCATGATGGGTTGCAAAAAAATATTTTTTTTCAAAAAAAATGACATTTCTAGAAACCCGAATTCGACGAAGATTAGGATCATAGCATAGAAATCCTTTTTGATGAGATGAATATCCAAGAAAAGCACATTCAACAGATTGTGCCGTAAGTTTAGTGCGTTCTCGTGGAGGAAGATGAACATAACACACACATCCGAAAATACGAAGAGTGGAGTAATCTGGTGGGTTACCAAATACTCGGCTGAACGGAGATTCATTATTTATTGATGGGGATGGCAAGTTGTTTATAAGATGAACTGCTGTGGATAGGGCTTCACACCAGAATCCTGTTGGCACATTAGACTCGATTAAAAGTGTGCGGACAACATCAAGCAAATGACGATTTTTTCTTTCAGCTACCCCATTTTGTTGGGGAGTTGAAGGACATGATCTTTGAGATACAATCCCATTAGATTGCAAAAATTCTTGAAAAGAGTTTGATGTGTATTCGCCCCCATTGTCAGAGCGAAGTATTTTGATTTTGGATGAAAATTGAGTCTGAACATAAGCATTAAAAAATTTAAAAGTGGAAAAAACTTCATCTTTTGAGCGCAGAAAATAGACCCATGTAAAACGACTATAATTATCGATAAAAGTTACAAAATATTTGTAATTTGCATGAGATATAATCGGTGCCACTCCCCAAACATCACTATGGATAATATCAAAAGGTTGTGTTACTTTCGGTTGATGTGTTGGAAAAGGAAGAATTTTACTTTTGCCAAGCTTACAAGGAATGCAATCAAAATCAATAGAATTAAGAGATGGAGTGTGCTTATTTCCAAGAAAACCAGATTTTAGTATGTCATGGAGTACATTAAAATTTGGATGCCCAAGACGCCTATGCCACATTTGATAATCAACGGTTGCAACATTGCACAAAATAGAAGGTAAAGAAAGACTTGGAAACAAAGATAAATTGAGTGGAAAGAGACGTCCAACTTTAGGCCCCTTCGCAATTATCGTCCCTGAGTGTTGATCCTGCACAAGACAACCAGATTTTGAGAATTGTACTTGACAATCATTGTCAACTAATTGACCGACAGAAATAAGATTACTAGTGAGACCAGGAGAAACAAAAACATCGGTTAAAGTTGAAGAAATATCACCGGTTGCTGTGATAGGTAATTGATTTCCATCAGCAGTATGTATCTTGAGGTTACCAGAATATTTGGTGACATTATTAAGAAATTGAGCTTTGTTGGTCATGTGGTTTGAAGCCCCAGAATCAAAGTACCAAGGTGAAGATGATTTACCTGAGAATCCCAAAGCAGAGAACGCTGAAATGATCATTTGCTGAACCATTTCAGGGGTCAAAGTCTGGGCGGCAGTAGGCACACTTTGTTGGGCAGCAGTATGCGCATTTTGTTGGACAGCAGTATGCGCATTTTGTTGGACAGCAGTAGACAAATCAACCGAAGTTGTGAAGGCTGTTGCATTTCGCTTTGGTGGCCTAGTTGGACATTCTTTTATAATATGCCCATCCTTTTTGCAGTAATTGCAGAATTTTTTTGGACAGTTGGAGGCATAATGCCCAGAGCGCTTGCAACAAAAGCATTGAATATTGCTCATATCATGGTTTCTTGACCTCCCTTGTGCTGTATATGCCACTGGGACAGTAGATGATTTTTGTTCTTCAATGATGGATTGTGTAAGCAAGCGCTGTTCTTCACGTAACAAATCATTGAGACACACATCCAATGAGGGTACTGGATCTCTATGCATCAGATTTGAGCGGATACCTTCAAAATCGTATCTCAATTTCATAAGAAACTGATCTCGTTTAGTAGTGTCGTGAACTGTTTGTACTGTACTTAGGCCTTCGGTACTTAAATTTGAATAAACTATATCAGTGTATTCAGCCCAAAGATTCATGAATTGAGAGTAAAAATCAGATATAGAGAGACTTTCCTGTTTGAGATTAGCTATGTCGTGCTCAAGTTGGAATCTTCGGGCTGCATTGTTCTGACTATAGATTTTCTTCAAGTAAGCCCACATTGTTGCTGCAGTCTTGTATGGTCGAAGGTTCAGAACAATGTTGGGATCAACCGAACCAATGATCCACGACATGATTTGAGCGTCTTTGACCACCCATTTAGCATGTTCAACCTTATCTTTGTCTTTGTTAGGGGCAGGAGTTGTTTCATCAACATGACCCCACAAATCTTTTCCTTTGACATATAAAGAGAATTGGAATTCCCAAGCTGAATAGTTTTTGCCATTAAGGCGAACCATGAAAACATCTTGTTTTTCTTTTGACATTGAATCGAAGAACATTGGAAACACGAGATGGAAATCTTGATTGGAAAAAAAAAAAAAAAAGGGGGAAAAGAACAAGACCGGGAAATTCGAAGCTGAAAGACAAAACTAGAGAACAAAGACTAGATTTTGGATCGTGACATGCTCTGATGCCATGTCAAACTCAGATTCTATGAGTGAAAACTGTGTATTCTTCCCTTGGGAGAATTCTCATATATATACACGTTAAATTACAAGATAAATGAGCTATTCTTCCTAATAAATCAGAAACTGCCATATATACATTTATGCAGTTTATTATGCTAATTAACACTACTAATTATATTCCAATAAATCAGATAGTGCAGTATAATATACATTTATGCACAAATATTCTGATTAGTAATTATCATAAATGCAGTCATTAAACCTATTGACACCTGAGTCATAGCATGTTCTCAGAAATTGATCTGTAATTGAGTTGTCCCAAGAATCTCTGGTCGAAGGTGATGAACCTCTTTGCTTGAGTATCAAAGTGGAAGTTGTGATATCTCATTTACCGAAATAGTTTCTCAAAAGGAAATATGATTACTAATGAATAGGAACAGTGGCAGTTTTCAAATCTAACCATTGAAGTCTTTCTCTTTTTGTTATTTAGTGTTTCTATTTTCTAATTCTTTACTTTCTAGTCTCTTAAATTAGTCGCAAGTCTTTAAGATTTATTTGGCCATGATAGGATGTCTATTTCACATTATCGTGTTATGGCCTGCAATACTTGTCAACTTTTATGGTTGAAACACTTACTCAGAGTTGAAACTTTGTGAACTAGGGCCTATGGAACATGTGTGATGAATAGTCGGTATTGTATCTATCATCGAAACTCGTCTTTCATAAGTGGAATAAACACAGAACTGATTGCCACTTTATCGAGAGAAGATCCTTTCGGACATCATTAAACCTCTTTAGTGAGCTCCAATAATCAGTTGCCATATATCTTCACCAAATCTCCACAAGGATCTCATATTGATTTTTTATGTGACAAATTAAGTTGGATGCATATGACCAGTCCTAGAGCAAGGTATCAGCAAAGTTCTCCCTCACGCGTTCTAATAGACTATATTACTATTTTATAGTCCTAGTAAATAATAACATATGATGGATAAACCTCACCTTGCGTATATTTCCTGGAGGGCGTAAAAAAACCTTTTTCTGTTCAGTTGACGCAACTGATGAATGCAAAGGAATAACCCAATCAGAAGATGGCCCACCGAACTGGTACGACGCTGCTAACTTATCATGTAAGTGATTTATCTCAAACACTCCCTAAAAAGTCAAATTACAATGAAAAGATATTACTATATAAGAAAATACAGGTAAGCATGACGACTCAAATGAAAACCAAACAGTCTTACCGGTAAGAAGACAAGGATAGCACCCTCACCACAACTTTCATCAATGTAACAAATTAGATCTTCAATAAGATCGTAATCAATGACATCCTCGTTCACTTTTTTCTGAATATTTTTTTCTGAATGGTCAAATTAGAGTTACAATTATAGGTAGTATGAAGGTTAACAATTTAAAAGAGACTAACCAGATTTTTTTGGGCTTGTTCACTGAATGACTGATAATAACTGGGATCAAAATGTGGATTAAAATGTTCTTCAGAGAGCAGAGACTCATCGCCCCATGCAGATAAGACTAGATTCTTCTTGCCCCTGCTGTTTGTTACAGAAGCTCTCTGCGAGTTCTAAAATAAATTGCAACATTTCATTAATTATAGTAGGGGTAATATGTAAAACACCAACTTTCATTAACTATGTTATTAGGCAACAATCAGCAATAATCATGTTTTAGGCAGCAATTATGTTATTAGACAGATTTTGAGTAAACAGGAAAATTTAAGGAAAAATGAGTAGGCCTTAATTTTGGGACTGGATATTGATTGGAAGAGACTAAGCTCTCGAATCCTTAGAAGTAAAGACAAATATTCTCGAATTTCTTGCGTAGGAATTGCCTGGCAACAGTAGAATATTTATTTCCCTAGTTTATTTGTTAATACCTATTTTGTTGTATCGTAAAATATGAGAGAAAAATATAATTGATAATTTGATAATAGCTTCATATTGATACAAAGGACTCAACATTGATCAATATTTATAGGAATACATAGACCTAACTCTAAATTAAGAACAATATAAAATTTGATACTGAGAGATACTCTAAATTAATACTACATCCGTTCCAAAATATAAGATCCCTTAAAATAAATCATGGTAATTAAGAAAGTTGATTGGAGTATTAAGTTTGTTGACTATTTGTATAACTTTACAAGTTTATCCTTATGAGAAAGAATTATTAACTGTTTGTGCAAGAGTATTTAGTGCAAATGTAGAAAAAAGATGTAACATAATTAGGGGCATATGGGTAAAGAAATTATTAATGCACTTTGAAATTTGAAGAGTCTTATAAAAAGGGATAAAAAAAACTCAATAGAGTTCTATATATATTTTTTTAAATTGTAATATCTGACCTTGCAACCACTAATCCAATGAGACCAATCCCACCGTCCACTTGTGTGGCTCCGTTTAAAGCCAGAGCAAAGCTCGGTATGAACATGACCCAACACAAGAATTCTTCGCACCCAGTGGGACACCCTTAAGACTCAAGCCTTCACCACTAGACCAACCCTTGCGAGTTAATAAATTCTTATATTTAATAACAAAGATAGTATTACATATATTATAATATTCTAACATAACTCATTCTCCATTTTGAGTTAACACTCTAGAGATTGTTATCACTAAAGGTACCAGTTTCAATCATATTCATACAAAATGATATCTTTTATATCTAATTCTCTTATATTCCCTGGTCCAGTTCTATTATTAGCTAGAAGGAATGGTTAAACAACTACAAATCAGAAAATTTACAACTCAATTCAGCAAAAGTAATCTTAAGATGGCCATAGATTACCTGTCCTTTAGAAAATGATTCATTTGCTAAAGATGCAGGTGAATCTGAAGCAAGTCGATAATTAATCTGATCATATATATCCTCAAGAAAGTATGATGTCACTGGATGAGTCCTGCCTTTTGCAGTAACTACAGGGCAATGACCAAAGTATTTTGAAAATGAACTTGAATCCACAGTTGCTGACCTGATCATTATGATTGTAAAATAAAATGGAAGTTAAGCTAAAAGGAAATGAAAAGAAGATAAAATAGACCATTAGTTCTTCGAACAAAGTTAAATAATTAAAGTCCCTTTAAGCCAGCTCAGATGGTAGCTTTATAGGGACATCAAATGTAAGTGCGCGAGATCGAACCCGCGACATCCTACTTTATTCATCTTTAAAAACTGAATTTCAGCCACTAGGCTACCTGACAAAAAAAATTTTAAATACTTAAAACATACATTAGAATAACTTTGACTTTTGAAGAGCCTTCACTGGACTGCCTCTCAATTAGATTCTTTAACACAATTAGAATAAAATCACCCTATAGCAAATCAAAAAAATAAACATACAAGATTAACATATTTCTAAAAAAAGAATAGATTATCAGCATAAGAGAGTATAATGATAAAGGATTGTGAGTCCTCTTAAAAGCAAAAAATATATTGCAGAACCAAGCGATTTCTAAAATCTCGTGATAAAAGAAAAAGTTGTAAATCTTGTAATTTCACTTATTTGCTTCCCTCTCCCTTTTCTACCAACAATAAACTGAATTAAGAACACCAAAAAAAAAAAAAAAAGGTTTGTCTGTGTTTGAAGATTGTGAATTGGTAGTTGATCCTAACACCAACGATGGAAAAAGCTAAGATATGATACAAATACATTGAATGAGATATGAAAAATATTAAATATTATTGGACAAGACACAAGATAAAGAATCAATATAAATTGAGAAACAGGAAAACGAAAAAGCATATAAAAGATTTGATGGTTAGAGACTCAAGCAAGTGGGTATGATGGATATGAATAGGGATAAACATAAGAGGAACCTGCATAACTGATGGTTAGAGACTCAAGCTTTTAGGAGAATAAAAATGGGAAATGCTAACAAGTGCCCCAGGGGCACTATTTAAGAGCTTAAAAAAGTAAGTTTTTCTTGGAAATATAACTAATTAATGCATCGAAAATTGAAATAGTGAACTTTTTAAAGAATATTTTCTTAAAATAGAATGCTTAAAGAGTGCCCCTGGGGCACTCGTTAGCATGACCCAATAAAAATATATATTTTATGATATATTGATAATTAATATTATCTCATAAGATTAGATTCTTATCTTAGAGTATCTCTTAAATTACTTTCTGTGTACAACCTAGTTGTTATTAAAAAATCAGTATAAAAATATTATCAATTGAATTACACCAATACCATATTTGAAGTCCTTATTGGTTCTCTTTTCCTTTTATCTAAAACCCAATAACTTCAACAAATTGCAATAGCAATAACTGTAGATCCTTCTAGTTTGCATACCAAAATATACAAAACAAGATAAGAGATTCCTAACTATAATTTTGTAAACAAAAGTGTGTTAGCTAGGCCGCGATACTAAGAACGTTTATAACCTATGAAGACCTTATAAAGATTGATATACTATCAGTGAGTTTGAGCTTATGCTAGAAATACTACATTAGTTGTTGACATAAAAAACATCTCAAAAGCTAGCTCGAAGAATGAGGGTGCCCAATACATTTGTACATCCAACAATCCGGGAATCTGAGAAATGTGGGACTCCAATACAACTTCAAAACCCATCATCACGCCTAGTGCGGGTCAAATTCCCATATTGCAATAAATAAAAAACCTAAATGGGCTAGGATCTCATCCAAAAACTAGCTTGAAGAATGAGGGTGCCCAAGTACACTTATACATCCAACAACCCAAGAACCTAAGTAATGTTGGACTCCAATACAACGTCAATAATAAGTATTAGTATAAATACGACATTTTTTATTATTAAATGTACTACATATACACAATAATATCAAAATGCCTACTTTCTTTCTCACTTTCCCTACCAAAAAGTATTTCTATTTTTCTCACCTATCAATTATAGCATCTATAGGTTGATCCATGACCTAAATACTTATGCAGGGGATTCAAGGACATCTTACAAAGAACTACATATCAAGTTAGATAAGACATAAACAATTAGAACCATCTCTCAATGTAAGATTCATGCAGATGTTTATTGTATACCATCCTAATTGATTTTACTGACCAATAAAGACCTCTCATGAACTTCATCAACTATGATATGAGTAATACCCGTCAAGCTTCGGTTCCCCTGCAAAATGATTAAGGTAAATCAGAACTTAAATTTAACAAATAACAAAAAGAACAAGGTAAATAATAACTAAATATTCAATAAATAAAAGGCTCAGAATTGATACCATGCTCTAGATACCAAGTTGAAGTTATGAGTTTTAGATAAAGGAGAGGAAAAATAAAGAATTTATACAATAATAGTGTAATATTATTGATGATGATTGGATACTAACTTAATACTTGCTTTGGTTGCTCAGCCACTTTGAGCTAGTGAGGGGTGTGGCAGTATTTTACTCCTATTATTTGTGTTATGTGTACCTTTCATTTGCAATTAGCATTTCATTTACCATTAAAGCAATGTAGTTAGTTAGTTGAGGTTAATAATCCTCCCATAACTAAATATCGACTAATCTTCCATTGCATCTATTAGAGATATAGGGAGACAATATGTTATAGGGCTTAAATATAATATGTTATAACTTTGTACAGCTGGCATAGAGTCTCTTACCTATAAATACGTGTCATCTGTATTGTGAACATTCAAGGGAATACAATAAAATTTCTTCATCTTTCTCCTTTCTTACTATTCTAACAGCATCAGCATATAAATAAGAATTATCAGTTGAAATACAGATTGAGTCTTTTTTGTAATATATTTTAACTGTTATAACAGGAATTAGGGTCTCAGCTTTTCTTTGTTTTCTATGCTTTTCTTGGATCATTGAATGTTTTCTAAGTTTTTCCTCATTGAATACTTTTTGCATTAACCTATTAAACTTTTCAAAAAAAAAATAATGTACCATCAATTTTCTCAGAAGGATGCCTGTTGTACAGAACAGAAGCCTTGTTTTCTCATTCCTGGCATGAAAATAAACAATCAATAAACTAATATTTATAAAATATAACAAAAAGACAAAACCCAAGGCATTCGCACATATGGAGAGGAAAAAATACAATGTAACTAGCATTCCATTACAGAATACTTTCTTCATGTCACTAATTAAGAATTTTCTATACAAAAGCATCAAGGTACTGCAAGTGCATTGTTAAACAACCTTAAAGTCTTAACAATAAAAATATTTAGTAGCCTAAACATATTTGATTAAAGGAAGTTGAAAGTTGGTAAGAGTAAGCAATAACACTCCCTCTCATCTCTTCTATCTCACACAGTATTGCAAGTACTCTGTGTCACTGTTAGAATTAAGTAAACATGTAGATATTCTAGATTCATTGTTGGAATTTATGTCATATACAACTTTCAAGGTTAGTGATTATTCATTAGGCATTCAATGTAATTACTGTAACGCCATTATAAATATTATAAATACAAGTAGTGTGATCTAAGTTTAGACACGGAGAATTAACATAATTCTATAGTTAGCATATTCAAAAACACTGTTATGGTATCTAGAGCTTCATACTTGGAAGATTTGGGTCAATAAACTTTTTTAATTAAATCAATCATTTCAAAGCAAAATGTTGATGGACAACTGAACACCTGGCACTATCAAGACGAACTTGATAACCAATTAAGGAGCCATCAGAACCTGGTGAAGGTTCACACCGCTCATCAGCTACCCTTTCAGCCACGGAAATAGCCTAAAACAAAACAACAAATAATAAGCTTGGAAATGTCAAATTCATAATTTGCTTTGAATGAAATTTTAAACAAGTACAATCTAACGTGTGGAAAAGAAAGATAAAACATGAGAGCACAAAATTTAAATTATAAGTAATGTTGAGAAAGAGAAAAATAAAAACAAAAAAACATGCGAGAAAATCCATGTATCTCGTTATATATGGAGATACTCAATCCTTATAAATACTATGAAGAGTTATATTATATTACTAGGACTTAGTATTAAGTATACGGGTCAGGCTCATTTGTCTTTCTTATCTATTACTTTTTTAACCATTAATATAATATAACGGTCATTACACATTATAGTGAATCTGATTGATTATTCATATTCTTCCTTTCTACATGATATCTTAAGCCTACTAGGGTTAGCCGTAAAAAAAATCAAACCCTACCAGCAGTTTTTTTTATTGAGTTAACATCTCTTTGACAGATTTGTATGTTAGAAGAGAAGTCAACTCCTTGGTATATTTCTTAAACTCCAAAAAAATAATCCATCAACTTACGCTTAATCTGTTTGTGGCGGAAAATCTCTTGCAAAAGAGCATAAATGCGATTTAGATTATCAAATTTATCAAAAATAAATTTTAAAAAATCTCACAACTCTTTCACTATCTTGCAGTGAGTAATAACTTATTGAACTTGCCTATCAACAGAATTCACAAGTAAAGTCAAAATATGTTTATCCTCTACATTTCCATATTGTTGTTGCCTTTGCTTCCTTTGGACATGCTTATGTTAAATGTCAATCTTTTCCCATTCCTCCGAGACAAACTTCAACTAAATACTTCCACTCCACATAGTTCTCACCATCCCCAACAAGATTGATGTCGGTGAGTTTGGTGGAAGTAGTAATGAATTCGATAACAGAGCATTTTAGAAGTGTCTTCAACGCTATTTTTAATTCTAGTCGACATTGTTTAACCAACAACACAGCAGCATAGACGATTTCGACTTGAAACTTAACAAAAATACACTATATCAATGTAGAACACCACCAAAATGCCACAAACAGCCGCAGAAGCCACCGAGCTTCTATCATTTCTCAAAAACACCTCAGTATATTCCAAAACCACGAACCAACTGCTGCCGAAAACGCACGTTTTAGATCGCACACAAAAAAAGCTGAAAAACAACAATTTCGCTAATCTGCAGATTTTTCCATGATTTGGCCGCCAAAAAAAATTCACCCCTCCAGCAATGCTATATTGGCCTTCTCTGAAGCTGCTGGTAGGGTTTGATTTTTTTCATGGCGAACCCTAGTAGGTTCTAGATACTACTCCCTCCATTTCACAATAACTGTCATTTTAGAAAATAATATTTATTTCAAAATGAATGTCATTCTCACTTTTCAATGTAGAAATGATTGTTATTTTTTCAATTGTATCATTTAATTATTACTCTGTACATTACTTCCAACACATTAATAAGGTTAATTTAGTAAAAGTGCAATGTCTTATGACAATATTATTGCATTTCTTAGTTTGTGTGCAAAAACCTTAAACGAGAGTCATTTTGAAACAGAGGAAGTATATAAAAAGAAAGAAAAAAAAGAATATGAATAATCAATCGGATACACTACAATGTCTAATGACCCTTATATTTATATTCATAGGTTAAAAGAATAACACATAAGAAAGACAAATGAGCCAACCCATATACTTAATACTAAACCCTTGTAACATATTATTATAATATTAACTCATAATAACTTCTAATTGAAAAGGTTTGGACAAAATGAAACCATTTGAGGTCTTTTTTTCTATTGCGACGAAGGCTAAGTTGACATTCAGCAACTCAACAGAGCCAATATTTAGGGCAAGGGTATTAGTTAGTTCATACATTTTCAATTTTGTAAGGTGGGAAGCTTTTCAGAGTCTCCTATGGATTTTTTAGCGCTTATACCATGTCAGAAGGTAATTTTCTAATATTATTGATGGAGGAACATGTGCTCTTAAATACAATACAATGAAATTAGAAAAGGAAATTCTTAATAAATACTCATCATTGCGCCCAATGTCAACTCTATAATTTAGGGCCAATGGTTTCTAAGCATAAATTATTCAACTAATCAAATCTCCTCTTAATGGGATTTTAATCCTATTTAAATATAAGATACACAGTTAATTAATATGTACAATTGGTTATGGTAAGAGTGTCAAATCGAACAATATATGGCATGGACATATGTTTATAAATGGGGCAATCATCACTTTACAATCGGTTTTGTAGGGAAGAGTCATGCTCAACACAAATTCTAAGATGGTAAATGAGCCTCTTTCAAGATCTATTTGACCCCCTGCTATCAAGTTTCGGTTATCAGGCCACCTACCATTTATATTCATGCACCAAGCCTGCTAGTATTAGGCGTGAGGGAGTGTGCTAAAAGTCCACATCAGACAATATATGGTTTGGCCATATGTTTATAAGTGGGGGATAACTCTTACCTTACAAGCCAGTTTTGTAAAAATGAGTTAAACTCAACCCAAATTCTAAGTCTTGTTTTCCCTATAGTCATGTGTTACCCACATCAGATACACCAGATTCCTCCATTTCTATGGTTCCTCCTCTTCTTGGATATTCATATAGTTGTCATCTTGCTCCAATGGAGAAAGTTGTCACCGAATAGACTGATGCCTCATATCATGTCCTAACCCCTCAACCTGAAGTCATCACATCACTTGCCATTGAAAACGCTTTAGCATGTAGGGGGTGATAGGTAATGATTGATGAAATGATGGCTCTACACTCTTACGAGACATTAATTGTGCCCTCCCTGCCAATGAAATCTATTGTTGGTTGCCAATGGATATTCACGATCAAGGTAGGCTCTAATGGTCATATTGGTCGCGTGAAATCTTGATTTATAGATTAAGGCTAAGCTAAGATATTTGTAATGGATTACGGTGACACATTATCCCAAGTTGTGTAGTTAGGCGACATCTAATCCTTGGAGTGTGATTAAGCTAAAGAAATTCATATGGGGCGAGTGCATGGGTTCATAGCTTAGAAAGAGTCTCAAGGCTTTATATGTAGGTTGTAAAAAGCTTTGTATAGTCTCAATCAGAGTCCAAGAGTATGGTTGGGTAGATCTGGTTCTTTGGGAATTTGGCATACTTTGCAGTGAAAAAAGATAATTATAAAGTATTATATCTCTATTTACAAGATATAATATGGTATTCATATTTAAAGATATGATATGATATCCCTATGTACAAGATATGATATGATAAGATAAGTCTATCTTCTACAATAAATATATAGATCTTATTCTTACTTTCAACAACTACAACTCCAATATACAGCTTATAATGGCAGAAGATATACATCGACCAAATATGCAAGCAGAAGATTTAGTACCTACCGCTATTCTCCTTGGTTGTGTGCAAATAATATTACACTGTCCACCATGTCCTGACTCAATCATCTCATCCAATATGAATTGTGGAACCTACATTAAAGTCAATCTTAAAATGTTATGCAGACACGCTGACTCCAAGAGGAAGTTTGGCATCTATAATCAACTTTACTCAAATTCCTAAGGCAAGAAGAACGCAATTGACTAAGGACATGAATTTTTTATATGATATGTCTCTAAAAATCACAAACTACAACTGATGTGTCACCTGAGTTGTTTTCCCAGAGCCTGTTTCCCCACAAACAACAAGAACATCATTTTCCTTTAGCATTTGCAATATATCACCCTTAAGTGTGGCAATAGGAAGTGTAGCTCTAAAATTCAACATATCCTGGAGCAGAAAATATATCTAGGTTAGTACAAAATCATATTTTTCTCCAAATAAAAGTCAATCAATTGTTCTGAAAATTTTGGCAATTACACATAGAACGCCAATTGTAAGAAATGTAAAACAGTTTATAAGCTTCTGTCTCCATCCAAGCACTTAGAAAAGATGACCTAGAAATTGTATCAGTGCTCTATTATCTATATTACAAAGAGGTCAAGACTAAAGTTTCATCACTCATATGTAAGTTAAATTCCAATACATGATAAATTGGTCCATGCAATATCCATAATTCAAGCTCAGGATTACTGTGTGACGAGATGTGTTAGAGAAATAAAACCAGTTAAGGATATAAAACCAATCTCGTGCCTGAATGAATTGAGAAAATGAAGCAAACATTGCAAGCCTTTATTGTGAAAGCTGCAAAGGAGTCTCTGGTTTTTCTAATCTCGGCAGAATTAAACCTCTGGCTTGAGCACTGTGAATTTAGGAAATGGAAAATGTCTTCAAGTTCTAGTGTGCCTAGGGCTGGAGGAAATGTTGAAGGTGCGGTAATGGAAGTGAATCGCCTAGGACCAGAGTTAATTAAAATGCTAAAGGAATGAAGAGTAATGTAGTATGGAAGAATGGTGTCTCAATTGATTGTAATGACAGAAAAATAAAATGCAAATGTTGTAAGAAGATAAAAACAAAAGGTACTTGTTTTCTCTAAGTTTGGTTTTATAATTTATAGACTTCGTTTGGACGCTAATTTTTTTTTCTTTCTTAGCTACACATCCACCCCTCTAAGAAATCCTTGCTCAAAGATGTGAGGACTAACAGCGTAGGCCTTTGCATGCATGGTGCAGGCTGTTACTTTAACTCCCCAGCTTCATTATAGTCGTGAATTTAAAGTTGGTTATGAAATTAAAAGAGGAACATACAATTGTATAGCAAGGATGGTGGGAGACATGGATGAAATAAGTCAGATTGGTTTCTAGATTGAGGATTTCAAAAGTAAATTAAATGTTTGGTAGTGAAATCGTGCACTTCATAACAAAACTCCAACACATAGTTGGGAATTATTGGGAATTGTAATGAAGGAGCATTAAGAATTTTTCTGTTTAACAACCGTGCGTTGAATTGGGTACAGCTCGTATGAGTTCTGTTTGTGCACCATTTTTGGGTCTAATCCTTTGTGATGTATGAGATGTGTTAATATTTGTATATATAGAATATTTTTTAGCCTATCTAGAATAGTAGAAGATACTGTAGCATATTCCTTGTGTAATTAATACAATGTGCTATATATTTTGCCAATTTTTTCCTGCCCTTGTATGTTTTCCCAAATCCATGGCAAAAAGTAAAAAATGTCCCCTAAATTCGGAGATGCATCTCCAGACGCGCCATTTTCACACAAAGTAAGCACAAATTGTTGAGCATCCCTCACTTTGTTAAAATTTAATTCGGAGATGCATCTCTGAATGTGTTACAGGATTTGTTCGCAGATGCATCTCCGAATTAACCTTTAATTTCAAACTAAGGGAAATTTTCGGAGATGTATCTCCGAAAGGTTTTAATGTATATATATAATGCACGTCAGGCCCTCTCTCTCCTCTTTCTACATTTTATGAATATTTCTCTTTTTCCATTGGAGCTCGTGAGCAACACTGTTCCAGTCAATTTTTCAAACAACATAAGAACCTCTACTTCAATCTTACCAATCCCAACTAATTCCACATACTACATTGAACATCATTCCTGCTTATCAACACTCATTTGAGTAAGTTTTTAATTTAACTTATTTTGATTTTTGATTAATATATTAGGTAAAATAGTTTTTTTTTAATGCATTAGAAAGTATTAGAATTTGAAATAGGTAATATTACAGACATGCATTATGATTTTGATGCATTTTGGGTTGTTAGGGCAAGATTAGGAACTGATTCTGCGATTGAAGCAAAACACGTGACGGTGGAGCGTCGTCATCTAGGAGCCGCGAGAGGGCTCTTCAAAATGAGCAGGCCAGATCTATGCGGGAAACCATCCCTAGGCATCGTGACGGTGAAGTGTCGTCATCTAGGAGTCACCTCTCACAGGAGTCCTCATCCCAGACTCACGTACACCAGGAGGAAGCCTCAGCTTCACGTGATGGTCTCCCTCCACTTGTCGACCCTTATTCAGGAGGGCCCATTGACATATCATTACTGATACATTATGGATACCATGTTGCTCCGCATGTCTGGACCGGAGAGGTATATTTGTTAACGGTTGTTATTTTTTTGTTTTAACCAAATTCAATGCGGCTGATATTGTTATATATTCTTTTTAACATGAACACAGTTGTTTGAAATCTGTTAACCATTCTAGAAAGATTCACAATCTTTATCAGCCTAAAGATGAGTGGTTCCAAAGTATCATCAGATAATCCGGTCTTGCCAGTGTGTAATCTTCCGGGTATGCAACCATCAGCCATGGCATGCATGGGGCTTTTGCTGAGAGATGACATACAGAAATGTTATTTTGCCACTTTCCCATTGACGAGATGATGATTACACTAGATGATGTCACTTACCTTTTACACTTTTTTATCAGGGGGAAGTTACTTGATCATTCTAGGATGTGATTTATTTAGGAGCTGACCCAATGGAAGCCTTGATGCAGTGTGAGAACACCAGAGGTGCTGATGCTAAATCTTCATTCTTGAAGGAGCATTATGAATAAAATTTGGAGTTGGCCGAGGAAACCGACGGCGATGAACTACGAATTACCTACCATCGGGACTGTGCTTTGAAGTGTTTCCTCCTATTCTTGGTTGGCACGTCCATGTTTGTGGACAAAAGTGCAACCTACGTAAATGGGACATGCCTTAAGTATTTCATCGACTTGACGGTCATTCACGAGTGGATATAACTTAGTGTTGTGCCTTACAGGTAATTTCATTTATGCTATTTTGTATGAATATAAAATTTTGTATTTGAGGTAGGATGTTATGATTCATCCATTTACAATTTGGACAAAGTATTAGGTTTTAATATTAGATCTAACTCATTCTTATAAAACCGACTTGTAATGGGAAATGTATACTCTTTTTAAATTTTGTTTAAGCTTTATCTCTTTTCAATGTAGAAGTTGAATTTTCCCAATACACCCCCTAACGTTCAATATTATTGGGCTTGGTGCATGGATAATTTGGTGGGTGATCCGGATGGATAAGTTCTTGGACCAAATTATGTTTTATATTGGATTTAACTTATCATTACAAAATTGACTTGTGAGGAGAAGGGTGTCACTTTTTATACCATTGTTTCAGGCCTTCTCTATTTTAAATGTGGGACTTGGTTTTCTTATTACCTAGGATAGGAAGGATCTCAAGTTTGACGACAAATCTCAATCTTATACTTTCTATCACTTTTCCCTCTGAATTTATGACAGATATGGAGTGCTAATACAACTATAAAGAAAACATCTAGTCGTTATAAGAAATCAAACAAAACACATGCGAACCTGATATCTTTGTGACCCCATTTTAGTGTATTGCAGCTGTCTCAGATTAGCACTCTCCAATTCCTTAATATAGGTTCCTCCTGCATAATGAAATTTTAAACTCACGACAGTAAAAAGGTGACAAAACTTTGACCATTTTATTTGTAATATTATTATTCAATTACTGTCAAAACAAAAAGTGTTAAAGTATTGAGTTTGTAAAAGATCTTATTGCAGCCCCCAACACCTTCATCGTGTTAGCCCAACTCAAAATTCCCATAAATGTTTATAAAGTTTGGGCAGCCCTCACCTTACAAATTGGTTGCTCTCACCTTATAAGTCGGTTTTGTAATAATTTAGAATGTCTTCATTACAGCCTCTAACACCTTCATTGAGTTGGATGTGAAGGGATGGATTTAATCTCACATTCCTTAGAGATATGGCTTGGGTAGGATTTATGAAGTTTGGGCAATCCTCACTTTACATGCCGGTTTTTTAAGATTGAGTCAAGCCCAACTCAAAATTCTAAGAGCTACATACAATATACCCACAAATATTTCTAAAAGGCAAAAATAATGAGCACTAAAAACACATGTTACCGGTAGAGTTTATAAACCGTTTCTATTTACGATATTTAAATGTTTCAAACACTGAGCACACATAGATATTTATATTTAAACTTCCGAAGAAACATTATGTTTGAAAAAATTTAAAAAACACCATATTACAAAAAATAAGTAGAAAATAAAAGGAACTAAGATTACAAATCTAAATTCATTTAGATAAAAAGTGGAATAACCTACTCTGCACAAATGATTGATGACTTTCAGTGGTTGAACTTTTATTTTCATCAAGTTTACTGATGTTTTGAGGAAAATTATCGTCTATAACATCAGCAGATGCAGTTTCACCAGAACCATCACCACTTAATAATGACTCCACAAAACGAGACTTGTGATCTTCCACGTTATCTTCTAGTTTGGTTAACGATTCCCCTGTAAGTTTTACAATTCATATCTTCTAAGAAACTTTTATATTAAAGTGTAAAAGAGTTAAACATGTTTTTAGTCTCTACAAAATCACAGTTTTAAGTTTAGACAATTAGACCTTGTAAAAAAATGTTCTCATTTCTAGCCCCACCTTTTACAAAAGCGGCGTGTTTTTAGTTAGGAACTAAAACCACTCAGTTTTTGTAAAAGATGAGGCTGGAAATGGATAAATCAAAATTATAAGAACTAAACTTAAATGAGAGATGTCTTATTATCAAAAGAACTATACTAATAACATGACAGTCGCAGTACAGAATCAAAGAAACCAAAGTTCAATAAAACATATAAAAAGGAAAAGGCCCACCTTCCATCCACTTCATAAAAACTGACGCATAAGGCTCAGTAATTACGAGATGAATTGGGACATCAGGAAATAGTTGGGACAAAGCATATGCAGCCACTTTATTCTGTGCGTCCTGCAATCAAGTAAACACTGCAAATACTGTATCCACAAAAAACAATTCCCATAAATGAAAAACTAGTTTATTCTTCCAAACATTTTGCATAAATATGCAATAATCAACTCCATTGTTTACTTTCTGTGTTAAACGTGAAGAGAGACACTAGTCCACACATATACTAGTAAAATCTATTGTGTTATGAAATTCTAACTTGCTGAGAACTGAGCTCAGGTTTATGAAGAGAACATAGTTGGTTATAAAAGTAATTGCATAAGCATTAAAGATTGTGCTTCTTCAAATGAAACTAGATGAATTCTACTCTCAATTAGTGAGATAACTCAATTGTATTATTGTGGCAAGTCTTCAAGCAAGACATCAGCTTAAAATCGAGTCACTAACAGCTGCTAGAGAACTGATTACGGCTTTGATTAAGAAGCCGGAAAAAAATTTCAAAGTTTAAAGGACTAATTTGTTGCAATAAATTTAGATTAAGGACAGCGGAAGGGTTTTTGCCTAGTTGTAGCTATTAATGTTACGTTGTGGAACTGTTTGTATCAGCTTCGTAGTTTCTTGTAAACCATAACCTGTCTACAAAAGCTTTATTTACACTGTCAATTACTTAGTGAACATTGAATACAGTTTCCGATCAAATTTCATATCTCTCTCACCTTTTTCTCAACCATAGAATCATAATATGAGCATATGGATTACTCACCTCTGCAGATTCAAAGATCTCATTCTGATCTGGAAGCTTAAGTGTTACCAGCCCTCCGGCTTTTCGATTCTTCCCCCTCCCACTAGCTTTACGCAGTATGCTTACAGTATAGGAAAAACTCTTTCCTCTGCCAAGTATTTTATTGAATTTTGGAGCTTCCCATCCTGATTTCTGGCATAACTGATGAAGAATAGCCTTTGGAACCTTTTGAGGGTCTCCCTATCCATAGATAGGTTGTAACCAGTAAGAAATAATTATTGTCAGATCATATCAAGATAAATGTTCACATGGAAAAACATATGACATGCTTGGAAACAAACGACATCCATAATTATTTACAAGAGAACAAACTCGTTAAGATGAATAGTGAAAAAGTATATGTGGGGGATAAGGAACCCTCCTAAACAAAGTACCAAACCAGAAACCAGCCCAAAATAAAAAGATAAAGTCAATGGAGCAAACCTAACCGATCGCTTGCCATATATGGTTAGCAAAACCACATTAAAAAGACCATTATTTACACCAAAGAAAAGAAAAAATACAATCATATCTCAAAACAAGAGTTTTAAATTCAAGTACAGGTTCATGAAGCATTTTATTTTACTATTTAGAAAATATTGAAAAATAAAATACTAAAAAATTGTAAAAAGAGAAATGTCACTATGAAAATCCATGAAAACATCTCTTCCACCCTCCTTGACATCTGCATACTAGTTTCGGTAAAGCACTTACATGTCCAAAGCCCAACCAACTAATGTAATAATGTGTTTCTTCGTGTTAAAGAGAGTCTCACATTGGATAAGATAGCCTAAACATATGTTTATAAGCGAGGGCAATTCTTACCTTACAGGTCGGTTTTGTAGAGTTGAGTTAGGCTAAACTAGAATTTTAAGATGGTATCAGAGCTTATCTAAGATTCGTTGGACCACCTGCTAGAAGGCTTTCGCTGTCGGACCACCCACAATTAATATCCACGCACCGAGTCCAATAGTGCTAGGCATGACGGAGTGCATTAAAGAGTCTTACATCAGATAAGATATGGCCTAAAACATATGTTTATAAGTGGGGGTAATCCTCACTTTACAACTCTAAGACTTCAAACTCCATGTTGCTAAAAGATATTAAGAGTAATTGGAAGACATGTGGATTGCATTATACTTCATCAAGATAGTCATGAAATGTAGCTAATAAACTTACCTTCTTCCAGATGCCATCTAACTTATCCAAGTTCTTCTCGGATAATCTTTTGATTTTTTCTAGTTTTTGTGCTTTCAAAATATCAGAGTGTATTTCATTAGACGACACATTCTCCAAGAAGAAACCGCCAAGCTCAATGTCTTCAGCCACTTCTTGTGCAGAATCTTTTTCAACGTGACCAGCTGGCAAGCAAGAATTGGCAAGATTTTCCTCCACTCTAGGAAGCTTCACATCACCTCCATTTATTGCTTCCCCATTAGAAGGCAAAATAATGGCTGAATTATTTTCTCCATCACCTGTTGCTTCTTCTGTCAACAGCTCATGGCCCATGGATGCTCTCTCAGATGCATGGTTAGTACTGATTTGCTCGTATTCTAATGCCAAATTGTCATCTGATAATCCTGCTCAATGTTTTGTATAATCAACTAAGATAAATATAATATCACAAAAAATATTGAAATAGAAAAGAAGAGAAAATCAATTTAACCTAGAGCAGACAACTCTTGTTTCAGTTTCCGTATGATAAGGCTTGCCTGCTCCTGTTGTTTTTTGTCCTTTTTCTCCTTTGCCTTTGTAGCTTCCAATCTTGCAGCAAGATACTCCTTGGCAATAACATCATAAGGTCTAGGTTCACGGAGCTAATAAGAGAGAAAAATATATCATAAACACTTGGAACATGGTAGTTAAAACAAAATATTTTATTTAAGATCGAGAAGGGGAGGCCGAGATCATAAATTGTGGGATTGCAAGATCCTACAAAAATCATAAAGTTTGAGAGATTTTATGTTGAATGAATAGCCAAATGTTTACAAATGTTGAAGAAAAAGAAAAATACCTTGTTTGCAGCACTATTTTCGTAAAAAGGGTCATCTTCCCAGGACGTATCTTGATCCTGCTAACAGCACACAGTTAAGATTGGAACATTTTCATTATCAGAGACGACGCAATCAAGTGGTTGAAATGGGAAAATGGTAGAGGATAATCTGAAGTCTCAGAATGACATGGTGAAATCACCTCTTCTTCCTGCTGCTCGACATATTGCCTAATCCAATCAGCTTGTGATGATTGGCAAGAATCTAAAGTATCATTGTTCAACTGCCTCTTGATTAAGACAGGAGATTCTAGAACTTGGTCCTTAGTTGTTGTGATGGACGGATTCACTACAGAAGTTGAAGTGTCGTGTTGGTTTATTATAACACCAACAGAACCCCCTGCGGAGCCATTATAAACACACTATCAATCAACCTCCAAAATTCAAGCGAGTTTATGAACTACGATAAGTAGGAGGCATTCATTATAAAGACAGAATGAATGAATCTCCACAAACCTTGATTATAATGAGAGGAAGTTCCGGTGGAAAACTTGAGTGGAAGTTCATTTCCGGGCAAATTGAGGCATAACCAATCAAGAGCTGATTCAAATGTAGTAGAATCCTACAAATTGAATCTCAAATGTAGTAGATTCTGGCAAGTTTGAGAAAGGCATGGGGGTAATAAAGTAAGTAAGTTTGGTGGTACCTTGAGAGCGGAGAGAGCAAGTTCAATGTGATGATCAGAGAATCCTTCGCAAGAGAGTTTCTCGTAAACAGCTTTGAGCTTCTTGGCTTTCTGATCTTTTGTTAGGGTATCATCGGCCGCGGGGGTGGGGCGGGCAGAGTTGAGCAAGAGGCGGCGGAGGCGGTTCTCGTTTTCAGCAGAAATTTGTAACTTGGGAGCTGATGATGAGGATGACTGAGGAGCCTTTCTGCTCTGCTTCTGATTTCTTTTCGGCGGCATCCTTGATGCTTTCGTACCTCTTCTTCAGAGTAATGCTTTTTTTTAATATGCAATTGTAACAATGTCATTTACGCACTTTACATAAGAAAATTCATTTTCGAATCACGCAACTTTTTTTTTTTTTCTAATAGAATCACGCAACTCATTTTTACAGATGGGTGTGGTCAGTGGTCAATCATAATAATACTGGTTTCAAGGGTATTTTTGACATTCTAAATCCCCTAAATTCAGAATACCATCTCTCCGTGTTTCCTTCTTCTTTCCGTTCGCGTTTGTTGCTCTTCATCTTCTTCTTTCCAACGCCGCCGCTGTCACTTCCTCCCAACGCCTCTGATTTCATATTCTGCAATGCAAAGGCTATATTCACCCTCCAAAATTTGGAGGACCATACCCTCCTCCTATGCCACAAACTCATTTCTCTACAACGCACCTTCTTTTTCCACTCTTTCCATTGGACCAGCTGCTCGTAAATTGCATCAATCACAGTCTCCTTATGATTTCATGAAATGGTGTTCGTTTGGATTCCGCAGGATGTCAAGGTTCGCGAGTGGGTTCAACCCTTTGAGAGAGAAGCCATTAGATTCAATTGTAGATATTCACAGACTCAAGGATCGTTATCCCGATGATATCGCTTCTATTTGGGATGATGTGATCTCTCTCTCTCTCACTTCTTCTTATTTGATTTTTTTCGTTAATTCTTCACAAATGCTAATATACACATACAATTTTCGCATTATTGGTAATTTACTTTTAATACTATAGATTATGATTCTAGTTGAAAGAGTATTTGTGTGTTTTGCATGTTACAATCACCAAATCTGTATGATCTTTATAAACTACCGACTTCTTCTTCCTTGTCACTCACGCACTCTAATTTTGTTGTAGGAATAAGACTCATTGCGAGTTTCTTATAAACTATGCAACTTTTATGAGAGCTTTTTCCTTTGTTTCCTTGCCACATTATTGCTTTTCTAACTTTTGATGAAACAGCTGTTAGGCTATGTAGCATCTACTATAAGTCAATTTATAGTTTCAATGTTATTTTCATTTTTATTTCAGTACCACATTGGTAGAGGTCATATTGGAGCGACTATGAAGGCAAAACTTTATCACTTGCTAGAGCATAGAGCTAAGGAATGGTAATTCATTTCATCAATACTTATACTATCAATATATGTACTTAAACATTTCATCTTCTTACTTCTTCTATTTCTTCTTGGCAGCCGATATTTTGTGATTCCTTTATGGAGGGGAAGCGGTTATACAACAATGTTCATTCAAGGTTTGATAAAAATGCCCCCTCTTAATCTTATCATTTAAAAAATGTAACAATTGTTATGAATCAAATGGGTTACTGGTCTATATTTGTACAAGAGAAAATCCATCCCTCTTAAATATTGGTGTTATTATCTCTATTCCTTTGATAATAAATGAGAGAACTTAAAAAGTTGAAGCGAAAGGAAAAGAGAAAAAGGTGAGTTTAGAAAGTTGTTGAAATTAAAGGATTGGATGGAAAAGAGAAATTAAAGGATTTAGATGAATCACAGGGAACTGAATTGTTCTGATGTACCATTCTCCCATACTTAGTGATAAGTTTGGTAATGATTTTGTGAGGGATCTAATTTTTTAAAATTCTAGAATAAAGAGATTCAAGGAATGTCTTGAGAGAGATATATCAAAATACAAATGTTAAATGAAAACACTCCAATTGGATATATATCAAGGGCTGGTAAAGATCGTGACTAACCTTTTATTTTTTTAAAGTTGAAACATGTTGATTAGAAGCTGAGAACAGCTGAGTCATTGCTAACAATTTGATTAAGTTGGTATGTGACATTCCCCACCCAATTTCTAGAACCAAGCAACTTTGATGAATAAACTAATTCATGATCTTGTTTAAATTGAATTCTTTTTCCACAGTAATACCTCATCTCATGCCTAAGGCCTCATCATCAGTCACGGGACTTAAGTGCAACAATTCTCATGTAGGCTTCTAAATTTACAACACCCAAATGATTATAACCAGATCCCAACCAGTGAAGCCGTCATTAAAGCACCCAACATCAAGATTAACCTGGATGTGAGACACTCCATGTTGTTCCCCACCAAAATTTGGACCACATTGTCTCTATATCATTGCAACACCCCTCCAGAAATTTGCAGCAACTCGTGATGTAATTCTGGAAGTCTTTTTAGAGTGTTATGAGAATAAATTGAAAACAACTTATTGACATATCATTAGTTTTTATAATTATTTTTAAAAAGTCTCTCAGGTGCTTATTTCAGTAGATAAGTTCAAATAAATCAATAAAAACATACACTTATTATATGATTCTTAGTATGTGTTTTTCATATTGCCACTTTGATTGTTGTTTCTCCCACTTGCATAATCATGGTTTCTTGCAGTACAAACGCCATACATGCTTTTTACGGGTCTTGAAGATTACAAGGCTAGGGGAACACAAGCATCACCCTACTTCTCCGTGTGCTTCTACACAGAATTTGCAGAGAGCAAAGACTTGGTACTTATCCGTGGGGATATTGTATTTACCAGCAAGTTGACTGACTCAGAGGCAAAATGGCTTATGGAAACTGCTCAGTCTTTCTATTTGAATGATGTCAGATACAAACTAGTTGAAAGGTTCAACAAAGACACGCGTGAGTTTGAGTTCAAAGATGTTTTACAGGCATTGGACATGCCTATTTTGTAACCAACAAACCATATTCAATTCAACATATGCTAAGCTAGGTTTAGTTTAGTTTGAGAAAATATTTGTTTTTATTTTCTATTTTCACTTTTATTGATGAAATTGTCACCTTTTGTTCAAATATACGTTTGTGAACATAGGAAACAAATTGAAAATTGTTATGAATAATATAAATTAATGTGTATGCCCATGAGCTACAAGAACCAGAATATTTCAACATTTTTGGATATTGTATTTATGGATATTGTATTTTTGTTCCCTGTGGCTCTGATTTTTTTATTAATAAATAGGACTAATGTAGTATTATTGTAAATGATAC
Organism: Vicia villosa; assembly: GCF_029867415.1. NCBI lineage: Eukaryota > Viridiplantae > Streptophyta > Magnoliopsida > Fabales > Fabaceae > Vicia > Vicia villosa. The sequence goes on along the minus strand of NC_081180.1, from coordinate 297,155 downwards.
ATCTTAAAAAACATAATACAAATATCATATTCTTCTTTTTCTCTCATTTAACTCTCCTACTTTAATTCATTGTGATGTCCTGGCTTATAAATTTTATTTTAACATGTTAACTTTGTATATTTGTACTTTGTAGTATTCAAGTTTTATGTTTTATATTTTCTCTGATCTCGAGTTTCTTCTTTGTTTCTTAGCTTGTTTAAATTTTATTAATTTTTCTTTCTATATATCTTATATCTTGTTTTTAATTTGAAAAGTTTCTTTGAATAAAGATAAATATTACTATTTATTTTGAAAGAAATTTATTTAATCTTGATCATATATATATATATATATATATATATATATATATATATATATATATATATATATATATATATATATATATATATATATAAATAATATTTGTGATGTCAATTATTTATTTAATCTTGATCATATACGTAATATGTGTGATGTGTGATGTCAATTATGACTGTTCTTGATTGGTCAAAACCTTTGAGTGAGTATGTGATACCAATGATTTGCCATAGGAGTGATTTTGAGACATAGGCATGGCAGAATATTCCACTCTATCTACTAAGCAAGTTAAACACTAATAGAAGCTCAAATGACAACTGAAAAGGAGTTATTGATTGTTGTTTTTGTCTTTAATAAGTTTAGATATTTTTTGGTGGGCATCAAGGTTAATAGTGTATACAAAACATTATGTAATCAAGTATCTCATCTCTAAGAAAGATGCTAAATCATGTATGATTAGATGAGTGTTGCTGCAAGAGTTTGACCTTGAGATCATGATGAACAAGAAGGGTGTGGAAAACAGATTTTGAAAATTAATTTATAAACAATTTTTAAAAACATCAAAACACATTCAAACAAGCATATGCTCCACGTACCCTCCAAATTGTTGCCATTTACTTGTATTCAAACCAAAGTAGGAATTATTACAATCCCCGTTTTGTTGATGAATCATATAAATCATATTACTTGGCTATCTTTTGATTTACTTGTTGATGAATCATATAAATCATATTACTTGGCCATCTTTTGATTTACTTGCCAAATAACCATCGATCATCAATTGTGGCGGCCTCCGTCCCTACTTATGAGGTTGAATTCTCTATCTATAGTTTTGTTCAGAATAATGATCATTGGAATTATAGTCGAGTTCCAAAGTCAATTTGTAACCTCATAGTTGAGATTAAATCCAACACAGAATTTCATTGGTATGATGATTGATGGAGACAAGAAATAATGACTTGGTCCCTTTATTCAAGGTACATCCAGAATTCATGACTGCTCATAGTTATCTGCTGAAAGAATTCATAAAAGATTGTATAGTGATGATCTCTGCCCTCGATCATGAATCTATGATGCATGTGTTGCAAGACTGAGAGGACAGAAGATAATTGGGTTAGGTTTAGCCTTGGGTTGAGAGGAACCTTACTACTCAAAATGTGGGAATCACTAATTGCAGTTGTGGGAATCACTCTTTCGACTATTTGGAAGGATATAAACTTGCTTGTTGGGAGTCAAGTTAGCAAGAAAGGCGTCAAATTTTGCTTATCATATTGATAAAAAAACTTGATCAACCATTAGCTTCGGATGAATTGGCAGAAACCTCCTACAAGCTTCTTCAAGGTTATAAATAACATAGAATTCACAAAATATTGTTATATAACTTGGATCAAATGATTCATACAACTACTGTTGAGCTGTCAAACCAAGTTATTACACAAATACCAATAGTGAGTGACTTATTAATTCGTAAGTAATACTTAAATTTCATGGACATTGGGGTGTACCTCCCTCCCATAATCTAAATTTAAAACTTGATTAGAAATAAATAAGTATATTTTATTATGTCCCAAGGCTCAACTACTTGTCCAATTTCTTCGGTGGGTCTCGTAATCTGCAGTAGAGAAAATAAGAATATTAAAGCAGGTCATGTATATGAATCAGAATGAAAGTGTAATTAGTAATGAGTTACTTGGAATTTTGCTTCAATAATCCGGAGAGGGAAGCACAGTGAGTTGAATTATAATCGCATCTTGTGCAGCATGAGTCCAGCAATTCAATTACTTTAATGCACCTGCTAGTGTTAAAACAAACAACTGAGTCCAAAAGTGCGATGTTTCTTCAATGTCACAAGAGCATAATAAAAATCATATGAATAGAGTTTGTAATATTGGCATGATGTTCCACATAGGCATTTAGAAATATAAAGAGGTATGTATGAGTTGTTTCGCCAGAAAGAGAGGTTGTGATTAATCATATTCATTATCAAGAAATCAAAATTTTCCGTCAAATAGGACTCTCATGTTCGTTCTATAGTCTGACGTGACAGCAATGAAATTGATCCAACGAATTTAATTACATAATTAGGGTTATTGCCAATAAATTACAGAAATAGAAATCGAAAGTAAGACATACTTTTGGGGGAGAAAGTTGTTCTTGGAGAGGCAGGCTTGGATGGCACAAGCCTCTTTCTTGCACGGTTCTTTGATCTCCTGCCCCATTTTCACGAATATTTCATTCTCTTCTGTTTTTCAAATACCCCAAAATATCAACCCTAACCGACTCACTCACAAATTGCATATTCATCGTCAACTAGGTTGCTTATGTGTCCTTATAGTAGGATTCTTTTAAACATTAACCCAAAATTTAACAATTTTATCCCTCTTCTTTTTTATTCTCTTCTCAACATTAACCCAAAATTTAACAATTTCTTCCAATTAAATATCACACTCTTCTCAATTAGGTAGACAAATCAAAATTTTCGTTTATGTATTTTTACCAATTTTTTTGAAAATCTAGGAAAAATTATGTTAATTTCTGGATTTTAAAAAAATTCAATAGTTCTTATCAGATAAACCTATATAAAAACGAAGTTATATTATCTTATTTTTTATAAATCCAGTTTGTTTGTGATTTTTCAAAAATATGATAGGTCATATTCGATAGTCCAATAAAAAATAAAGTTTAACACTATCGAATTTTTTGATTTTTTTTTTTTTTTAATATTTTAGATATTTAAAAAACCAACATAAAATCTTAATTTGTTTAAAAAAACAATGATTTTATAACGGATATTTAAAAAATTTGATGTAAAAAATATGAATTTATATCAGATTTATAAAAAAAACCGGTATAAAATCATAAACTTTTTAAGACAAATTATGATTTTACACTCATTAAACACGGATAAAATCTATGCTTAGTTGTTCTTACAACTTACTAGCAAAATACGATGCATTAACCCTTGTCACATGTTTTCCAAGAGTTTAGAAATAGGTTATTGTTCACTCTCTCGTTACAAGAAAGAAAAGTGTAGTAAAATAAGAAAATATTATTGTGATAGAGAGTGGTGAGATTAGGTTGTAACTACTATATTACAAGCATATCAATTATCACTTATTCACATATTAGTTATCAATTAGTATTTCCTTATATTGTTCAACAATGTTGTTCGTATCTGAAATAACATGTAATGTCAATTATATTGTTTATTCGACGATCTCCCAATCTAATAAACAATACAATAGCATTATTGTTCAATAATATACATGAATAACACGTCTAAATCTATTTATAGACTATAACTCATGATATACGATTACATAAGTATAAACCTAAAAACACCTCTCGACATAAGATAAATCCACAAATTATGTTATAAGCAATCAAATCATTTTATGCATACAAACATTTATCTTTGGTGTAAACCTAAGAGCGCCTATTCACATCAGATAGATTCACATACATGATACATGTATCACCTGCATTAGGAAAAAGAGTAAAGATCAGATATATTTTATTGACTAAAATAGGCGTAACATCATGATTACATCAAATATATACAATGCATAATAATGTACAAACTAACCCCTAACAAAAGAGAACATAGCTACTCGTGACAATGGTAGCAAGATAGAATATGTGGAAGCGTAACTACATTCATACAATCTCTCATTCCTCAGTTGCTCCACTTCAATAAGCACACCTTTAACGTTACAAACTCTTTATCTTTCTCCCATTGTGAGCTTAACAAAAATATAAAAACTAACTTAAAAATTATATATTAGTTACAATGGCCAAGACCCATATTTATATATTTCATAAGTGATCCTCATTCGTTAAGCGAGTTCTGACTCGTCCAACGAATTAGCCTTTCTGGGTTTCTTCGCACCAAAGTATTCTTCAAATTGCTTTGGATTTGTGATCGAGATGTGATTTTACCAATGAATTTCCCTATTTTCCAACCCAAACTTTATATTTTGGATTCGATGGTCGGTGATCCATTCACCTAGCAAATTGGCGTTTTCTCTCCAGTAAACATACCCTTCATCGTTGAAAAAGCAGGTTTATTTAATAAATAATTTGAATTCATCATACCTCCTAAGACATGTACTCTTTAAGTAAGAGTTAGGAATCGACTTTGATGAAGTGTTTGCAATAGTGGCCTTGATTGAAACAATAAGGCTGGTTGTTAGTTTGGCAAACATGGACAAATGAACAATGTGTCAAATGAATGTGAAATATGCATTTCTGAATGGCCCTTTAGATGAAGAAATTTATATGTCATAACCATTTGGTTTTGAGAAGGAAGGCCAAGAAAGCAAGGTGTGGAAGCTGCATAAAGCATTGTATGGGCTGAAATAAGCCCAGGAGCTTGGAATAACAGGATAAATGGTTTTTGATGAGAAAAGTAATTTGTGAAATGTATAGCTGAACATGGTGTGTATGTCAGAAGAAGCAAAGGTGAGATGCTAATACTTTGTCTCTATGTAGATGATATTCTAATAACAGGCAATTGCAAGGAGATTGAGTATTTCAAAGTTGAGTTGAGCAGGGAGTTTGAGATGTCTGATCTTTGAAATATCTCATACTTACTTGGAATTGAGTTCTACAAGTGTGTTAGAGGTATGATGATGCACCAAAGAAGATATTCTAGGGAGATACTCAAGATATTTAAGATGGAAGATTGTAATTATGCAATAACACCAGCTGAACCAAGATTGCAATTGATATAAGATTCAAATAAAGATGATCTTGATCCAACACAGTATAGAAGACTTATTGGATCATTGAGATATCTGTGACACACAAGGCCTCGTCTAGTTTACATTATAGGCACGGTGAGTAGATTTGTGTAGAAGCCAATGTTGTCATATCTTGCAGCCACCAAGAGGATACTAAGATATCTTAAAGGAACACTAGATTATGGAATTTTGTTTCCCGCGGAAGATGAAGGAAAGGGATGAAGGCTTGAGGGATACACTAACTGAAGTTGGTGTGGTGATAATGAGGATAGAAAATCTACTATTGGTTATGTGTTCATGCTAGGTGCTACACCAGTTGCTTAGAGCTCAATAAAAGAACCGATTGTAGGATTATCATTATGTCGATGGTTGAAGAGATTCCGACCAACATAGAAGTTACACCATAAAGTTTCAAACTGTTTTTCGACAAGTGAAATTTTTTGAAGAGGTTTGACTTCAAGTGAAGTATACTCTTCTTTAAGTGGAGTATGATAGTTTTAAAAATTATGATTGTCGGTGAAGACAATGTGCAAATTCTTGGAGTGAAGTAGCTTCAAGTGACTATACTCTTTGTGGTGGAGTATGAATTTCAGTTAAGACAATGGAAGTTAATGTATTATTTTCAATCAAAGTGGAGATTGTTGGGGTTGGTTGAAAATATACATGTTGAACAAGTCTCACATCGCTTAGTTTTGTTAAGGAAGAGGGAGTCCAAGACTATATATAAGATTCAAGTTCTTCGAAGTCCCATGTCGCTTAATTTTTTGAAGAAAGAGGGAGTCTGAGACTATATATAGAATTCAAGATCTTCGTTACAAGATACTCCCGTCATTCCTATTTATAAGCCAATTTTGCCTTTAATGATTCATTGAACAAATGATGTATTTAGACTATATATAGGTTAGATACATTAATTACTCAGTGAATCTAAAAAGTTAAATTTTGCTTATAAATAGGAATGAAGGGAGTACAGTGGTCTAAAGCACTTTAAGCTTACATTTGACTTTTAATATTTTCTCGTATTCTCTTGTGTTAAAGTGTTGTAAGGGGTAGTTAATTATTTGCTTTGGAGAATGCAGGTGTATTAGAGTCTTGGGATGGTTAAGGGTAGGTAGTCTATGTGTTATAATAATTTTCACACAATATTATTCTCTAGTTGTCATTTGAAAACAATCATGATTTTTTCTCCGATTTTGGAGTTTCCATGTTAATCTCTTGTGTTGTTTTTGTGTATCTATTTTTTCTCTATGCTTTTTTTCCAATAGTAGTTATTCGTCATGCTCGTCGACATTTTCCAACATATAATTATTAAAAAGTATCAATATTAGATTTTAGAAAGATTCTAAAATTTTAGAGGAAATTGAGAATCTCTTTTTTTAATGGGGATTAATTCTTTAATTCAAAGAGATGCTCTTCCACTCTTGTAATAAATTAAAAATGCATTTAAAATTCGAAAAAAACATTTTCAGACGCATTCCAAATACACCAAATTCATACGTAATTAGGTCGCATCCTCATTTTATTAAAAAAATATTAAAAATTATTTTTTAAATAAATCCAAAAGTATACTTTCGTAGGATTTATTATTAATTATTTTCATGTTCAAGTTAAAGTTTATGAATGAAGAAGATGATGATACATTATATGGAGTGAAAATATACAAAAATGTGTGTGATGTTTTGAGTAGGAAATTCAAATGTGGTACTCTACGGACTTCCAGATTCCTAAAAGGTATAAGTTGAAATTTTTAACTGAGGATGAACCAAAATTGATAGAACTGTTATTATACACATATTTTTTATAATGCTCTGCATGGCTAGATTGAACCCACAGATCCTGTTGAAGACATTAGGAGATATAAGGAAATGTCTTAATGCATCTTATGCTTTATTAGCATACCTCGTGAAAATACAATATTGCCTCCAGGTTTCAGAGATGCATCTTCGGACGCATCAAAATTCAATATATTTATGAATCAGACCCTATATCAATGGAAAGAATTATACAAAAATACATCTATGTATACCTTATGTAGATACATTTATGGGCGTACCAAAATCCAGTGAAAATTTGAATTAGTCCCTAACTCCATGTAAAATTATTCTAGAGATGCATCTTCGTAAACCTTACGTAGATGTATCTCCAGATACTCTTTGATCAAAAACACGCCAAAAGCCTTTCACCTTCCTCACGTCCTGAAACTCTCTCAAACCCCATTTTCTCAAACTCTCTCAAACCACATTCAAGCAAGATCAAGTAACTTCAAACGTCCAATTTCAAGCAACATCAAGAAATAATTTGTAAGTTTTTTATAAACTTTATTGAGTTTACGTATAAATGTGTAGAAGTTGATTTTTAGGTTACGGAATAGATAGATTTTACATGTTTGATAGCTTATACCGAATGAGAAACGAGTTAAATAGGTCTTTTTACGATCAATGCATTATTTTTTATGATTTAGGGGTGTGCATTCCACCATTAACGATGTTGAGAGTTGGAGGTCATTACAGATATGCATCTACAGAAAATTACAACGTTTACCTAGAAACCAAATATGCATCTCTGTAATCCATCAGTATGTATTTTTTTCCTTTTTTGTACTAAACTTATTGTGTAACGCGTGTGATGTGGTCTATTTAAAGGAATTATGGTTGATAGACAGTCCGCATTGAGACACAACAGGATTTCATAACATGCATCTGTTCGGAGAGAAACGATTCAACCATCACATGCTCCTGTTACCTCTAGCGTGGTTGATGTAGAGGCGTAAGCTTCCAGGGCTTATGTATCTCCACCCTTTTCTTCCTCTTCCCGTAGGAGGCGAGGATCCACTCCTCATGCATCTCTGCCTCAATCTTCCCATAAACGACAAAGGTCACCTATTTAGGCACCTGATGAAGCAGAGGTACCTGAGTCACCGAAGGTACCTCGCACATTATAGGCACTTGAGACATCCCAGACTCAGGAGACAGCAGCAGCACTTGAGGCATCTCAGGTCCAAGAGACGACATCGACACTTGAGGCATCCCAGGCCTAGGAGACAAAATAGGCACCTGAGACATCCCAGGCCCATGAGGCAGTAGAAGCACCTCGGGGTTTGGAGGAGTACAATTAGACATATCACTGCTGCCTTTTTGCCCGAATCAAACCCTAATACAAATTTTAACATAAGTTCACACAAATAATAGGTTTGATGCTTGCTATTTAAAATAATCTTCTGGACTGGATTTGGGCTTCAAATTGCTGCAGGGTGCTCCATAAAATCTTCCAAAATCTACTCCATGAAGATAGGGCTCCAAATATTGTATTCCTAAATATTTTCCATATTTAGTAACTAATCAAATATCTTGAAAACAGAGACAATCTATTATCCCTTAAATCAAGTGCCACATATGATTGCATAATATTCCAAAATATTTTGCACCTGTACATCAACCAACTTCAATTGATCCAGCTGTAACCAGTGTTTTAGAAACCGGACCGGGAACCGGCTAGCTAACCGGTCTGGTTCAACAGTTGGATTGGGAATGTCAATGAACCGGTGTGAACCAGTCAAAACCGGTGTAAACCGTTAAAACCGGAAAAACCGACGATTTTTGTGAACCGGCGGTCTAATTGCATTTTTTAATTTTTTATTAATTTTAAAAAATTAAAACAATGTCGTTTTGACTATTTTAATGAAAAATTAAAATGAAAAATAAAATAAATAAAATAAAAATAAATAAAAAATAAAAAAATTGTTGCAGATGCAGTTGATTTTGTTACCGATAATTTTAATATTGAAGAAGGAGATCCCAACATTGAAACAATTTTTTTTTTGTAATTAAATTTAGTAGACAATGAAATTATTTTGTTATAAATTATTCAATTAGATTATGTTGCGATTAAAATTTTGTTTGCAATTATATTTTATAATTATGTACTATTTTATTGTTAGGCCGTGGGATATGCATGGGATGGTTGCTTCCAGAGTTGAAAGTTACAACATTGCTGCTATCAATTCTAAGGTCATGGAAAGGAATAAGGTTGAAAGAATGATTAAGTGGAATTTTCCTAAAAAGGAGTTTGTCAAGCTTAATGTGGATGGAGCTCACTCTTATAAGGGCGTTTCAGGATGTGGAGGGATTATTAGAAATAACGAAGGTATGTGGTGTGGTGGTTTTGCGAAGTGTGTTGGGACTAGTAGCCCGCTTATGGCTGAACTATGGGGAATTCATGATGGGCTGAAGATGGTGATAGAACATGGTTATCAGAGGGTGATAATTGAATCGGATTCTAAAGAAGCGGTGGATATTAGCAACCAAAATGGAACTAAGAGGTTGTCTAAGTGCAACTTGGTTCGGAATATTCACAAGTGGATGCGTAATCTGGAGAGTGTGGAGGTGCATCATGTCTACAGGGAGTCGAATGGTTGTGCTCACATGATGGCTCTTCATGGGAAAGAGTCAAAGGCTACTTACACTTTTTATCGGGATATGCCGTCCTGGCTTTTTGAGAATTTTGAGCGTGATAAGCAAGGGGTTTCATACCCTAGAGTTATGTTTGTTTAGCTTTTCTGTTTCTTGGGCTTAGGCCCTCCATATTATCAAAAAAAATAATAAATTTAAATTATGAACTTGTGAATTTATTTATAATATGATATTTTCAAAAAAAATTAGTGCTAATTATATTTTGTAGAGACTGAATCATCCGGTTCAACAGATTTTATACCTATATAATTTTATTATAACGACCGGTCTATTCAACCGGGTTATCCGGTTTAACCCAGTTTAGTCATGCGGTTCGACCAGTGACTCAGTGGTTCGACCAATAAACCAGTGACTCAGTACCCTCACCGGTTTGATGTCCGGTCCGGTTTTTAAAACACTGGTTGTAACATATCAGATGCGATGTCGAATAAAATTTGCATAGGACATCTTTTTTGACATGTCTTCTTCAGTTGAAGTGAATGGAACATCTTGTTCAACATGTTCCCATAATGCCAATCAAAATACATATAATTAACAGTATGCTTAATGCGTTTGTAGAGAGATGACACACCACTACGCCAAATTTAAGCTACTAAAGCGCAGCTACTAAAGCGCTTTTAGCAAAAGCGCTCTCGTAGGGTTCGCTAAAAACAAAATTAATAAACAAGGGAAAATGATGCAAAAAAAGCGCTCTGGTAGGGGGGGTATGAGAGCGCTTTCAAAAAGCGCTCTGGTAGGGGGGGTATGAGAGCGCTTTTAAAAAGCGCTTTGGTAGGGGGGTTATGAAAGCGCTTTTAAAAGCGCTCTTATAGGGTGGGTGCTACGAAAGCGCTTTTGGGATAAAAGCGCTCTGGTAGGGGGTGTTATTAAAGCGCTTTTGAAAAGCGCTCTGGTAGCCCATTTAAAAAATTATATATTTTACAAACACACGCGTTTTGTTTCAGATCCAAAACACGCGAAACCCTAGCATAGAAGAGAGAGAGAGAGAGAGAGAGAGAGAGAGAGAGAGAGAGAGAGAGAGAGAGAGAGAGAGAGAGAGAGAGAGAGAGAGAGAGAGAGAGAGAGAGAGAGAGAAAGAGGAAGAAGCTACACTCCATCGCCTCCACCCCGTTACAGCCGAAGAGGAGGCGGAGGAGGAGGTCGCAGTCCAAGTCCCCGTCGCCGTCACCAGTCTTCTTGTTCGCAACCTCCGCCATGACTGTAGGCAGGTTTCTTCTCATTTTTCATCAAATCTTTCATTTTTTTTCCTCCAGAATCAACAATTGAAATGGATTGTTTAACATCGTTGTGCATTTTTTGAAATGGATTGTTGTTGTTTATGTTTTGATTGGAATGAAAAGTGAGTATTTAATTGGAGATTAAGCAATATAAAAGTATTAAAAGAAAAATAAGTAGTAGAAGTGAAACATTGAATAAAAAGAGGAAAAGGGTAAAGTGAATCATTCCTGGGCTGCAGGAAACAAATTTTTATTTATAATTTCCCAAAAAAATCCGCAGCTATACCTTTCGAATATTTTTTTTGCAGGTAATTCGTGTTTTTCTAGTAGTTGTATAAATTCACTTGTGAGTATTAGTGAGCATTCAACTGCATAAGTCTTTACTTTTCATGTTAAGGGCATGTTTAGGTGAAGTTATTTTAGCTTATCTGTTGACTGAAGTATGCACTTGTTATGGAAGACAATGCGAAAAGAACTTATGACATTTTCATTAGTTGTTTTAAGCTTATTTTGTTTAGCTCTCTTATTATAAACATTTCATATACAGGACTTGTTTGTTACATATTATAAAAAAAAAAATTTGTTTTATGTTGCTTGTTCAGAGTTTGATCCTTGTGTTGATTTTTATGTTTACTTCGTATGAAATCTTTTGATTTTTCTTGTTATGAATTTTTTTTTTATGTTGGAAATTGGAATTGTGCAGGAATTTTGGGTTGGAAATGAAGAGCTTGTCAATCTGTATGAGAAGAGACTTGGTGATGCTGGATATATTCATTTTAAGCTCGGAAGGACTAACAACTGTAGGCAGGTTTCATCAACTTTTACATGATTCAAGATTTTCTATATGTAGTTAGTAATAATCACGTTTTTCTATTGTAGGTTGAGCTTCAAACAGTGGATGGACTGGTAAAGGATAGAACACAATGTGCCCCTGCCGATTATGTTCCATAGAATATGAATCAAGTAATTGTACCCCGAAGTCTTCTGTGGAAGGATCCTTCGGGGTACAGTTATTTGATTCATATTCTGTGACACAATATAACATAGCTCAGGTGACTACTGGTTCTCCACTAAAGCATCAATACAACATAGCTCCAGATAATACAGGAAGCGTACATTGGTTGCATAAGAACTCGGAAGTTGTTTCCCATTTAGTTGTTTTGGTTTAGAAATATGTGAATTGGTTTAGTTGTTTTGGTTTAGAAATATGTATATATGTATTTTGATTTACATTAATGGTACATAATATAATACTTTTTTTGTATATAATCGATATCGATTATAATGGTATATATCGATTTGAAATGATAAATTATAGGTTCATGAAAAAATACTGCCAAAAAATAGTAAATTACAGGTTCTAAAATATTGCTGCCAAAAGTGCAGGTTTAGAAATAATAAAAAGCATAAAAAAAAAAACGCAACATACGAAAGCGCTTTTGAAAAAAGCGCTCTTATAGGGGTGCCTACCAGAGCGCTTTTTCCTGAAAAGCGCTCTTAAAGGGGGGCCTACAAGAGCGCTTTTTCCAGAAAAGTGCTCTTATAGGGGGGCCTACCAGAGCGCTTTTAAAAGCGCTTTCGTAGCCTATGCCAGCGCTGGCTTTGGCAGCGCTTTAAAGCGCTGTTAAAGGCCAAAAAAAGCGCTTTTAAAAGCCTTGCGCGTTGTAGTGCACGGAGACCTCATCATTTCATCTACCACATGGTGAGATGTCTATCACACTAGACAATGTCTCATGTCTGCTGCATCTTTCGATTAGGGGAACTTTTAGATCATGGGAAGATTAACAAAGACGAGGAACTGGAGTTGATGGTAGACCATCTAAAAGTTGACCCAGAGGTTTCCATGGGGGAGTTTGAATTCATCTGAGGTCTCATGCTATGTTTAGCTTCTTGAAGAAGGTGTATACATATGAGATACTGAGGAGCACAACAGGTTGTTGGTGATAACGAGTAGGTAGGGCATCTTAGAGCATATGCTATGAGGGCATACCTATTGTATTTGGTCGGCACTATCATTTTTGTGTACAAGAGTTCCACTTATGTGGATGTTATGAACCAATGGTACTGAAGACTTTTTGAGTGGATCCATGAGTACAACTAGGGGCCGCTTGTGGGGTTTACTTTTACACTAAATCATTCGAAGGATGTAAGTGAAAGACGAAATAGGTGATATGAAGAATCACACTATTAATGGTAACTAATGAGATACTTTAGTGTTTCTGTCTCATTTTCATTACATTATTGCAATGCCATCAATAACTAATGATTCATGTATTCCAACAATTTTTAGGCTTGGATCCTCCAGCACTTCCCACGCATCTCCGGTTGGTCATGTGTACCGACTTATATAGAGGTCATGCCACAGGCTTCTGCATTTGCCCCGCTAAGAGGGAACCAGACGACAAATCCATTTGACGACATAGTCTTATACTCGGGATGATTGGCTTGCGAGTCATGTCTAACATTTACTCATCTGCCTAAGCGCATCACGCGTTTGTTCGGCTACATGCAGTATATTCCCATAGATCCTTATGTGTCTAGTCCTCCCACTATTAAACACATAGATAATGATGATATGTTTGATGGTTATCTTAATCATTTGGTACCAGAGGACACAAAGTACCATAGCTGAGAATGATTGGAGCTATGTAGAGGATTACATCTGGTGGTTCTTCCAGGTGTCACATTCTTATATGTGTAGGATGCTCTAGGAGATCCACTAAGGCCAGCTCATCAGGAGATACTAGAGGAGGAACAGGCTAGGGAAAATCATATTGTTAATGTGTTGCATAGATGTCGCCGTATCATGGAGATTGGGCAGACAAGTATTGATAGAGGATTCTTTCTGGATGGCTTTAAGGCAAGGGACGTTGTAGACGCCCTGATGGTGAAGGCTCGACAGGCACTAATGTATAGGAGACAGCGTAGGAACATAGGGCACGAGCCCGACATGCAGTATTTTTGGATTGGATTTATGTGCTCTTGATTTATAACTTAAAATATGTCATTTTTTATCCTTTGTATTGTCGAATTCATCATAGTATACCTTATGACTATTTCATCTGAGAATCACTTAGAAAATTTAGAATTTATTGTCTTCACTGGATATGATACATGTCTAAATGCTTTTTGATGAAAAATGGAGATGCATCTCCGAAACAATCTAACATCTAACAAATAAAGTTGCGTCCGAAAATACATCTCCAAAAATTGAAGGGGATTTTAGGAATTACATAGGATGGTTTTTAGGTATATAGGTTGGGATAAGAGATTCTCATATATAACCTCTTGAATCCTCTTGAATCGATAACCCTATCTCTATTGATTTTGAATGAAGTCCAACAGTTTGTTGTACGTTCGTGTACCACATGAAACCAGCTTCCCGAACTCCACTCATGATGGATAATAAGCTCATGTTTCAATTCCAAAATCCTATGATTATACTCTTTATCCCTACTAAAAACAAATCCACTTCCGAATTTATTTATATTTTTGAACTATTTTTTAACAAAATTAGTGTGATTCACTTACGTATAAATTTAATGTATTTAAATGCATTCGAAAGTATACTTCCGAATTCGAGATAACATTTTTCAGATTTCCATAGAATGCTTCTTCATTACTTATGATAGGAGAAGTAATCCCATTTTTCATATTGTTTCAGGTGATAGTCCATGAGATAATGGACAAATAGACCCACAAAAGTACTGAAAATTAAGATTTTAAACAGTATAATGTTATACAGCATAATGATATTTCCACATAAAAGTGACAAGAAAGATCACTCACTTATAATTATTTTATTATAAAGGGAGAAAGGAAATTGATAAGGAGAAAAACATAGCGCGCTCTCTCTAGATTCTTCTTTTTCCACCAATAAGAAATCTTCTTTATGGTGGCGGGATCTTTATATCGCTTTGAGAAATTTTAATGTGTTGGGGAATTGGTTCGGTAGTTTGGTTGTCGGTAAATTAGAAAACGGATATTCGATTGATTTCTGGAGAGATCATTGGCTTGGGCAGACATCGTTGTCTAGGTTATTTCCTGTATTGTTCGGTTTGTTAAAGGAATCTAGGGGAATCAAAATTGCAAATGTTGGATATTGGCTTCATGGGAAGTGGATGTGGGATGTTTTCCAGTCTGTTACGTTGCCATTGCAGGATGTGCACTTGATAGAAGCTGATTTGCTTCTCAACATCTTGGCTGGGATTTCTCCCACATTGGGATTACCCGATAGGTGGGTTTGGAGGTTTGATCCAAACGGCTTTTGCGTCAAATCGGCCTCTATTCCAAGATGTTTCGTAATTTTCTCCGGAAGTCTCTTTGGATGTAGTTAGGCCGTCTACTTTAGGTTGTATTTGGCAAACAAATGTCCCTTCTAATATTCAAATTTTCGGGTGGCGTCTTCTCCTCAGCCGGCTTCAAACCAGAGATGAATTAGAGAAAATGGGTGTTATTGCAGGGCAACACTCCCTTGTTTGTCCGCTATGTTTCGATTGTGCTGAAGCTCATCTTCATCTCTTTTTGGGTTGCTCGATTGCTTTTCAAGTTTGGAAATCTATTTTCTTTGGATTGACTTGCCCTTCACTCCTTTTGTTGATGGCGGTTTAGCGTATCATTTATTGCGTTTTAATCAGGCTTTACGAGGCAATACTAAGAAGCTTAGATTACTTATCTGGTTAACTGTTGTTAAGGCCATTTAGTTAGTTTAGAACGATACGTTGTTTAATAAAAGTATGAAACGATATGTTGTTTAATAAAGGTATGAAGGGTCCTTGTGATATTCTTTCGATTGTAAAGTCGTTGTCTTGTGATTGGTTTGGGGCTAGATTTAATGGCATCCTTTTCTTTCTCTAGGGAAGATTGGATGACAAATTCTTTGTTGTTTGAAATAGTTTTCTTTAGTATTTGAGTTGAGTACCCCTTTTACTCTATTTTTTACTCTATTTCAATACATAGTTGCTTAAAAAAAGAGAGAGAAAGTGAGAGGAGAGGTATTAAACTATTAACTTCCATCCCTAGAGTGAAAAAAGAAAGAAAAAAAAATAGTTTCTTCAAATCATGATACTCTCTCCTCATGTAGATGTTCTGATAACTTTCTCTACTCTTCTCAAACTTATTCGCATCCTCTTACTTTGCCTAGCTTAGATTGCTGCTCACATATAGAAAGAGAAATGGAACCATTCATTTTAGAGTATGTGGCCGAAACCTTTGGTTGAAATAATAAAAAGGGATGCACATTTTGATATCAAATCCCAACATTCACAAATTTAAATTTGCTTTTTTCCCAATCCCACCGTCAATCCAAGCAATATGTATCAACAAAAAAACCAACAAATTTAAACGGTTCAAACGTGTGCATCCAATCAATTTCACTGCCCAAAATAGAGTTTTGAGTAAATATAAGGACAACGTCCTCTGTTTTAAAATGAAAAGTCTACAGCCATTCTCCAATAATGTGATTAAGTTTACCTTTCTAACTAATCTTTAAAACAATAATGAAATACTAATTACAAACTAAAGATAAGCACTACCCTCCCAACCCCTACTTAGGCAGAGAAATAATGTATACACATGGATAAAAATTGCCTCAGTCAAGGTAGAAGAGAGTCACAATTTTCCGCATATTTTTTGCTTCTTGACATGTTTCCATCAGCAACCTACTGTCGTGGAAAGCAAAGCAAATGACTTGCTGGACATGTGAAATGATATCCATATTACATAGCCTGCAATTGAAACAACTGTAGAACTTAATGTCTTAATCTTACAAGCCGCTATGACAGCATAAGTTTGCTCCAAATTTTCATTACAAGCTGGTTGCAATTTTTACCAATATCAAGCTTATTTATTCGATTTACATTAGTCGCTTACACTAAACGTGCGAAACAAATGCTGCATTCTTACAGACAAAATGCAGACAATGATATGTCCTATGCCATTGCTTCTCTAAATTGGTACCATACCCTTATTACACTACCGCCATTTCATAATGTGATGGTTTAACATACAAAAAATTCATGCTTGGGGAGGTTTTAGTTTTTGAATTAAGCAATAAATTTTTATTTCCATTTTACCTCAAATAAATAACAATGCATGTATTATAAATTATAAATGGTTAAATATGGTTTTAGTCTTTATAAATCCTGTGAAAGTATAATCATTCCAAAATGAAAGACAGCAAGAAAAAGCTAGTAGTATAAACCTGCTGGCTGCTAATAAAGGTAGATGATCATTATGGGGCTTCTCTATCACATTTTTCACCTGCACATTCAACAAAATCATAGGAATTACAATTAATGATTATAAACTCGACCACAATACTGGGAATCTTGTGCACAGCACGGCCCTTAGCAAGTGTCTAAGATCCATATTCAGGGAGCATCAGAATTTCAATCAAAAAATAGAATTGAGTAGTTTACACTAGTCCAAGGTTATTAGGAACAAGGGTGTGTGTGTAAATGTAGAGAAAGGCGAGTAAAAAGAAAGAGGATAACAAGACATCCTCACAGCAAGGCAACAAAAAAAAGCAACTGAAATTGAGATGTAACAGAACATGACTATTTTTCTGTAGGTCTAACAAAGAAATACCCATAATCAGAAACAGGCATGCTCTGGTCTGTGTTTTGTGGGTTCTGCGCCCATGTCTGTTTCCAGCCATGGCTGTTGTAAACACCAGAGAGGAGCAAAGGTGAAGTAATTCCACACAGACCATAAAAGATCATATGGCATAGCCAATGTCCAAAGGGCTTCACGAGCATATTCTAACGGAAAAATCGCAGCAGAACAATGCAAAAAGAGATAAATTCAATTTCTGGTCAAGAACGCCACATTATATACAAACTAGGAGTGCCAAAACCAAACTTCTATTCATAGGTGCCAAAACCATAAAAGATCATAGGGCATAGCCAAGGTCCAAAGGACCTAAAAAGCTTATTCTGAAGAAAATCGCAGCAAAAAAACAATGCAAAAAGAGATAAATCCAGTTTCCAATCAAGAACGGCACATTATATACAAACTAGGAGACAGCAGCATGAAATCTAAATTTCTATAGCATGCGTTAGTGTTCATCCGGTTTGGCGCAGCAGGTCCAGATAATGAGATAAATAATAGAAAATAATAGGATCTAAAAGGGAGATTCTTATACATGTGGCTGATCACTATTCCTACCAGAAGCATTAAATATAAGGTCATATCTGGTACCTATCAAATTTATAGCATCATTAAATAATTCCATTTGGTCTTTGAAGTTTCTTCTTCTCATATATAGCATTAAATAATTTCATAAATATGTTTTAAATAAAAATAAAAGAATTGATATTAAAAATTATTAATATATTTATGTTAATTTAAATAAATATAAATAAGTTCTTGATTAAATTATAAAACTTCTTTATGAGTAATTTTATCATAAGAGTAAATAGATCATTCCATATAATCTTATTTTTGGTTACATATCATTTTATATAATCTAAAATTCAATGAGAAATATATAGAAATAAAAATACTGTATTAAAAATTAGTATTCAGGATGTAAAAAATGATTTAATTAAATAATACAGGAAGAGAGAAAGGACAGATGCTCAGCAAATGATCCTATAAAGATTATATGAACACTTCAAATTTAAACCTTAGAGACAATATAAAAACTTTAAAAGTTCAAACAAGAACTTTACCTTGGATAACAGCTCCTGACTCTCAGGAGACTGTTTGCTTAAACTTTGGGGTAATATAACTGTAAGCAATTCTGGTTTCTCTGCTCTTAAAGCACCCCGGATAACAGCTGCATTTGTCCCAGATGCTCCAGATGTGTATATGTGGTTTTTCTACAAAGAAAATTTTGCAACCAACGCACATAAAGTTGTGAAACATTCATAGGAATTGTCAACACAAATCATAGAACTTGTGCAGCATTTCTTACAGTTATAACCATAGCATAGCTAAGAATCTCAATTAATTCCTGGTGCATGAATCCCATGTTCCGTGTTCCAAAAAAGCCAATAGTTCTAGGTCCTTGTTGTTGAATGGCCAATAACTCCTGTAGCAAATCAAATCAATTATTGTGCAAATTAATATAACTGAGGTTGCTTTCAAGATTGCAACCATTAAAGATTATGAATATTTGAATGATTGTGTGAAAAGGCATTGTCAAAGTCAAAAACAAGTGCAATATTATCAACGGCAGAGGGCGGTTCCTGGCAGCCCGCAAAAATAACAAACAGATAACAAACAAAGATATAGCACGGCATTATGGTGTAAGGTAGGGTGTGGCGTCCATAATAACAAATAAAACACACACAGAGGGATCATATCTAGTGAGAATGAGAGGAGTTCTTATAAGCCATTAGATAATAATCAATGGATGAGATTAAAAGATTCGAGTAAACTAGTCATGTGACCTCACTAACATGTCACACAACTTTTCTCTCTTCTCCTTGTATTTCCACTGAAATCCCTTTAAACTCTTCACCATAGAGCTTGGAGTACTGTGATTACTTCCTCAGATAGCCTTATAAACCAGGCCTCACAGCAGAACACAAACCCCCCTGAAATCCTTCCACTGCATCAATATGCAATTTTTCGCGCCATTTCGCGGCATGGCACAACCAAGGGTGTTATTTGATAACAATGTATGTAATAGGTAAGTGAAAAAATAAAAGTAATTGTGAGTGTTTGATAGTTGAAAGGATTTAAGGTGGATTGAGTGTTAAGGTATAAGATGATTGAAAACACATAAGTTGAAAGGTATATTAAAGAGATAATAGGATACCTGTAGATAATCAACATCAGGAGCAGGGTCGTAGTCAGATGGCCTGCTGGAGGGTGATCCTTCGGCGACAGTTTGAACCTGAGTTCGAACAAGAGTGCCTAGTTCCTCATCGGAATCAAAATAGCCTAACCCATTTTCAACTTCGTAATCTGAATCTCTATTCACGTGTCCATAAACACACTAAAAATAACAGAATTAATTCATTAGAGAAAAATACAAACAGAAAGCATAGTAAAAAAATGAAAGAGTGATAGATACCGTGGTCCTAGATGATGATGATGATAGGGTTGTTGGTTTGAGTTTAGGGTTGTAATTGGAGGAAAAGAAGAAGAAGGCATTGAAATTAGGGTTTGGATTGGAATAATGATAAGAAGAAGAACCCACGAGAGGGGTGGGAGTTAGAGAGAGAGTAGTAGCACTCATTCCTTCTTCTTCCTTTTCCTCGATTTTCCCTTCAACCTTTTCTTTTTCCAACCTCTGCTTTCTTTTTTTTATTATTATTCTTTACGATAGATAATTCTTCAATCGCTTCCGTTCAAAAATTAAACAGAATCCAATCCTATATCCTAAATACTAAATGCTTATACCTTTTCCTTATAGTATCAAATAAGGACCCCACCCTCCAAACCACCACTTTCTCATAGCTTTCCATTTTTCTTTATTTTTTTTTGGTATTCTTTTTTATTCTATTTAACTTAATTCAATTCAACCGGTTCAAAACTATTACGTGCACACGTATCTAGGGGTGTTCGCAGTGCGGTTTCAACGGTTTTGAAGAAAAAAATCATCTGAATCGCAAGAGAAAAAATAGTACGATTTGGTTTGATTCGGTTGGCTTTTAAAAAAAATCCGAACCAAACCAAACCAAACTAATGTGGTTTGGTTCGGTTCGGTTGGTTCGTTTTTTTACAAATATTTTATTGAGTCATACATACACATATAGATTACAACATAATTTTGTATTTAGACATTCATATACTATCAAATAACAACAAAACTCGTCATAATTTGACAATAATTTTTCATTTAATATGTAAAAATTAAATTACACAAAAGTGAAATATTAAACATAATATAATAGCATAAAATAATATAAAAATTATTATAATGAAACAAAAAATAGAAGAGACGAAAGATTAGTGAAGGTGAAAAAGAAAAGAAAAAAGTATTGAGAGATTAGAGAAGAAGATGTCCGATAAAAATGAAACTGAAATACAGAACATTTACATAAAAATGAGAAAGTGAAAAAGAAAGAATATAAAAGAGTAGAAATTATAGAAGAAGAGGGAAGATGTATGTGGCAAAGAAGGTGCGATAATGTTATTAGAAATTTGAGAAGACTGTGACTAAAATTATATGTGTAAGGATCAGAAAATTGTTCGTAATCATAAGGCTAATGTATAATAGGTTTAAGTTTGGGTTTGATGTGAGTTAAGTAAAATTTAGGTTGTAACATAATGCGGCTTGATTCGGTTTGGGTCGGTTTACAAAATACAAACCGCAATCTGAACCGAACCGAACCGTGCGGTTTTGTTAAAAAATGACCCAAACTAATCCGAACCAAATACGATTTTTTGCGGTTTCAGTTTGGTTTGGTTTGGTTTGTTTCATTCTTTGGAAGTTTGTTTCATTCTTTTAAAATATGTCTTATTTATCTTGCTGATTTTATTTTCTTTTTCAGAGCCTTTACAAGTACTATTTTAAAAATTAAACTATTAATTATTTTTTTATAGAAGAAACGAGAAAACGTTTAAAATATATGGGAGAAGGTTTGTCTTCCTACAAAAAATGACGGTAGGGATGTGTGATTTAAAAGGAATTAATATTAGTTTAGCTTAAAGACGTGTTTAATAGGCTATTTAGTTTGTAGCATATAATAAGTGTGATTGTGGCAAAATACTAAATGCAGAAGATGGCATTAGTTAAGGAGGTTGGATTTGGATGATTATTTTATTTTAGAGGATAATAGAGTTAATGGGAGAGTGCGAAGATTCATTCGTTAATGCTTATTTGTATGAATATATACTATATGTTAGGGTACAAAACCAAAGTTTATGCGAAATGCAAATGATATCCAATCAAAGAAGTTCACCACGTGATTAGATATTGTGCCAACATAGAGGCATATGCACCTTGTGTGCATCACATGGAACAAATTGGTGTCTCGTAAGATATTATTACTTGCATGGAGATTTTTCAATAATATATTACAATCAAAGAATAATCTATTCATGTGTATTACCATTCGGTCAGAACTTTACTTATGTGTATAGGTTATGAGATAGTGATGAAACTTCCTAACATTGATTTTGCTTGTCTATTTGCATGGAAAGTTTGGTTGGATGTGCTTGGTAGGTCCATATAAGTGGTTTGCCTAATAATAACCTAGATCATGTGACTCGATTTGGTTTATGTTTTGTAAAGTTGATAATAGATGATATTTGGTATATGTTTTGAGATCTCTACAGGAATCAATTACATGCAACCAAGCATAGTAGTTATCAAATACTGGATGTGAACATATACATAATATTTGGTTCATATAAGTGGTTTGTCTAATAATAACCTAGAACATGTGACCAAATTAATTTGGACAGATGTGAACATATACATAATATTTGGTTCATATAAGTGGTTTGTCTAATAATAACCTAGATCGCGTAACCAAACCGATTTGGTTTATGTTTTAAGATCTCTATAGAAATCAAATACATGCAAATCAATTTTTTTTTTGAAATATTGGTATCCGACCTTGTGGCCGACTAATCTAAGAGGATCTATAGCGGGGTCCCGTTTAAAGCCATAGCACAATTATGTATGGACTGACCAAACACAAGGATAGTTAGCATATAATTGGACTCAAATCAAATATAATGTATATGTTTTGTAAAGCTGATAATAGATGATATTGAAAAACACATAACTTTATTTAAAGTAAAAGTGTATTTATCAAATTCAACCGCAATAATATTGGTTGTTTTTATCTAATAAAGTTAAATTTGTTATAAACATTTATACTAGTAGATGTCCGTCTCTCTTCTTATTGTTCATCTTCCTATTCTACTTTAACGTGCATGATTTTCTACCTCCATTGGGTCCTACAAATAAGACTCATATTACAATGTAAAGTTCACCCTTGAGAATAATATAATACAATGTTGCTTGTTCTCTTCTCTTCCTATATTTAGTTTATAATACGTTATCAGCACGACGCTCTCAGGTATGATTTGGAGGAGATCATTATTTTTTTTTATATTTATGATATTCAGTAAATATAATCATATTATGACATTTAAAATTTTGTAATTTTATTGTTCAATGATTTTATTGTAATTTTATGGTTAAGATTATGTAATTTTATTGTAATTTTATTTGTCATAGAATTGATGTATGTTTAAGAATATCTTAATCTTAATCTTAATATATATAAATCCAATGATGTCATGATGGCAACCCTAGACACGTGTCATCATGATAGTAAATCTTGGTAAAAATCTTACTATGTCATTTACTAATTTGACCTCGCATTAAAAATAAATAAATAATAATAATAATGATAATATAATATTAAGTAGTCGTAGATATATATATATATATATATATATATATATATATATATATATATATATATATATATATATATATATATATATATATATATATATATATATATATATATATATATTGTAACTTTTAAAAAGATGTAATTTTAACTTATTTAAGGGTATGGATTCTACGTAATTGTAATTTTTTTATGTTAGATTTCAATATTCTTATCCATATTCCTATATGTTTCATAAAAATTGTAAATATTTTCTATAAGTAAAAAGAAATGTAAGAATGAGTATTCATATAGGAATACGAATAAGTATGGCTAGGGTTTTATTAGAATATACATTTTAGATTTTTTTTTGACAAAAGCAAACTTAACTTCTTTTATTAATAATAATATTGAAAATGTTGATTTTAACATTGGGATACCAAAAACCAAAATCATTAAAAATTTGATTAAATTTGACAACCCCTCAAATTTTCAATGTCGGTTTTAGAATAATAATAAATTAAAATCAATTATCATCAATTATTAGTATTCAATCAAATAAATTTTTATTTAATGTTTAAATTTCTTCTTTGAAAAATAAATAACTCATTCAATGAAAAAAATCATTAAATTTTATAAATAGTTATTAGTAATTAGTTTTCGGTTATGAAATCACAATAACATTCATTTATCTTATATTTATATAAGTCACTCAAATTATAGTTTTGCTCTCCAATCCATTTAAAAAAAGCATTCCATAACAGCAAAATGCAACACGTTAATAAAGTCATCTTTATCATTGTCACAAAAAACACAAGTCTTCCAAACAAATAAAATTTATCTTCATTATTTAGGAAAATATGAGAGGTGTGTATGATAATGTTACCCTTTTGAATTGATTTCAATTTTATCTTTCTGTTTTCTATAATTTGTTATTTCAATCTTAATTTTGATTTTTTTTTTTGTTAAAAATTCATATATTTTGCAGATTTGTAAAATGAAATGAAGATTGTTGTTAAGGTAAAAAGAATTGGCTAAAATGAAATATGCGTATAAAAACTAGAATCAGGAGTATCACATGCAAATAAATGCCATAAAATTGAAGAAAGTATATTGGCAAATGTTTCTCTTTTCTTAGAATTGATCTATTTTTTATAATTTGTTATTTCAATTCTAATTTTAAATTTTTGTTAAAGATTCATATGTTTTGCAGATTTGTAAAATAAAATGAAGATAGTTGTTATGGCAAAAACAATCGGCTAAAATGAAATATGAGCAAATAAATGCTATAAAAATTGAAGAAAGTAAATTGTCAAATGTTTCTCTTTTTAGGATTGATCTATATTTTATAATCTTCTATTTTAACCATATGTTGATGTACACATACACATTTGAATTTTTGTTAAACATTCATATGTTTTGCAGATGTGTTGATGTACACATACAAATTTGAATTTTTGTTAAACATTCATATATTTTGCAGATTTTTATGATGAAAGGAAGATAGTTGTTGTGACAACAACAATTGACTTAAATGAAATATGAGTATAACAACTACAAGAGGATCAGAGGCAAATAAATGCTATAAAATTTGAAGAAAGTAAATTGACAAATATTTTTCTCCTTAAAACGTCTTTTTTTTCTTTTTAGAGTGAAGTCTCATTTTAGTCCCTCACAAAAACTGTAGAGATCTGATTAGTCCCTGAGAAAAAAAATCCATATTAAATCCCTTACAAATTTTAACCGAGTCATGTTAGTCCCTCAACTAACATTTTTTTAAAATCGGTTTTTTTCTTACTTTTGAACCGTGACTGGACTGCTAATAAAGACTCATTTTAGTCCCTCACAAAAAAAGAAGAGTCCAAATTAGTCCCTAAAAAAAATAAGGTCTATATTTAATCCCTTACAAAATTTAATCAAACCATGTTAGTCCCTCTTCTAGTTTTTTTTTCAAATCGATTTATTTTTTTAAAACTGTGACTAGACTCCTATTTTACAACTATTGAATTGAAATTATTTATGAAGGGATTGTAGATAAATCATCACGATACCACGGCGTTCTTTTCTTTGTTTGGTTTATTATCAGGCTTATGGGTGGGTGAATATGGTTTTTGTTGTTATGTATTCTTATGTATTAGGCGTCGTTATTGTATTAGTTGTTAATGATCTTTTAGGAACGTTTAGTTTTGTTACTAAGGTGATTTAGGATAATTTCTTGCTTTTGTTATTAATACTTGTGGCCAAAATAATACACATGGTATGTTGAAAGAAAATTGGGTTATACCATATCACTTAAGTTTTGATGATAACAAAGTATTTAATGAACAATTAGATTTAGTAACATATGTTCAAGTGTGTAGGATCATTAGTCAAAAAATTTATCGGACTCTGACTCTGATAGGAACTTAAGAAGAGAAGCTTGAGACTCAGATTATGAAAGATCAGAATATGATGACTCAAATTTTGAATAATAAGATTTTAATGTCTCATAGGGAACCTAGTTTCTGGTGGAAACTTAGACTTTGAAGACCATGTGCAAAGAAACTTAACCTCTGACCCATCATCAATTTTTGAAAACAGGTCTATCTTGTCAGGTCCAGTCATAGTTTAAAAATACGAAAAATGTTGTTTGAAAAAAATATTAAAAGAGGGACTAACATGACTCAGCTAAATTTTGTAAGAGATTAAATAGAGACTTTTTTTCTCAAGGACTAATTTGGACTCTCCTTTTTTGTGAGGGGCTAAAATGGGTTTTTGTTGATGGTCCAGTCACGGTTCAAAAGTAAAAAAAATCGGTTTGAAAAAATATTAGTAGAGGGACTAACATGGATCTGTTAAATTTTGTAAGGAATCTAATAGGGACTTTTTTTTCTTAGGGACTAATGTGGCCTCTACAGTTTTTGTGAGGGACTAAAATGGAACTTCACTCTTCTTTTTATAAACCATTTATAATTTCAAGAATTGTCATAATTATCTCTCGATGTAGTAAGAAATTTTACCATTTAATTTTTTTCTTCATATTTTAAGAAAAAAATTCTACAATCAACACTGTTTAAAATAAATAACTTATTATGTGTACCTACATTATTATTTTATTTTTTATTTGAATGATAATATATAAAAAACCTAATAATTAAAATCTTTAATTTTTATTTCACATAAACTTAAATTTAAAATAAAAAACAAATACAAAAATATTTTATGATTATTAACCACGCAACGCGCGGGTCACAATCTAGTTATATAAAAAAAAAATCTGAGGTAGCAACTCAACTTTAAGTAAGATGAGATTGATGTTGTTGAGGTTGTGGATAACACATGTGGCTTTACAATGATTACAATTTTGATGGATAGTGCACAAATAAATTTAATTGTGTCAAAGGATTAAAAGGTGGATTTGGCTTAAAGCATGAAAGAATTATTTTTGTTTATTCGGTGGAATTGAATTAGAGAAAGAAGAAATAACTTTTTGCATACCAGAAGGATGGTTATAATTTTAACGCATCCCAGGAGGATGGTTATAATTTTTAGATCATTGTTTGTAACAAAAGCAAAGCATCCCTGAAGGATAGCGAAATAACATTGTATAGTTCATGAAGAACTCATAATGCTTTATTTATTTTTATTTTTATTTTTGGATATGTAAGAAGTATTTTGTCACTAAATTGATTTTTTTTTTTATAAAAAAAAAACAGATAATTTTAAGACTAATGTGACAATCTAGTTTACTATTGTGTTATTTCTAAATATTAGAATTTACAAAAGTATTATTTTAAATATTAATATTTAATATTGACTTTATGATAATTATCTCATTATAATATTTTTATTTCTTTTATTTTTATGATAGCACTACTAAGTATGTAAAATCTTACAAAATTGGATTTTGGGGCTCTTGATATTTCGGGAAAGAACTATTTGACAAGGGCCCTAGACGCCCAAATTCATTTAAGCGCATAAGGTCACTGTGACACTATTAAAGAAGGAAATAAATCATCTGATCAACAAAAGGCAAAAGCCATGATATTCCTTCGTCGTCACCTTCACGAGGATCTTAAAAATGAGTATCTTATCGTAATTGACCCACATGTCTTGTGGAAAAATTTGAAAGATAGATATGATCATCAAAAAACGGTTATCCTACCAAAAGCTCGATATGAATGGATGCATTTACGTTTGCAGGATTTTAAAAGTGTAAGTGATTATAATTCTTCAATGTTTAGAATAACTTCTAAGTTATTATTATGTGGAGAAAAAGTAACTGATGAAGATATGCTAGAAAAAACATTTTCCACTTTTCATGCATCCAATGTGCTCCTGCAGCAGCAGTATCGAGAAAAGGGGTTTATTAAATATTTTGACCTAATATCTTGTCTTCTTGTGGCTGAGCAAAATAATGAAGTATTGATGAAAAATCACGAGGCACGTCCCACTGGTACAACTCTATTCCCAGAAGTCAATATGGCAAGGCACGACCACTATAAGAAAAATCATGGTCGCGGTCGTGCATACGCACATGGTCGTGGTCGTAACTATGCTCATGGTCTTCGTTTTGATCGTGGTCGCAATGGGAATCATAAAAACACATTTCCACCCGAAGTGGAAAAATGTTGAAAATAATGAAAAAGAGGGTCAGAGTAGCAAAACAAATGAAAATATTTTCTATCGTTGTGGAGGAAAAGGTCATTGGAGTCGCACTTGTCGTACTAAAAAACACCTTGTTGATCTTTATCAAAAATCACTGGAAAAAAAAGGAAAGGATCGAGACTCACTTTGCTAATGAAGATGATGATCCAAATTACGGTAATATGGATGTTACCCATTTAGATATTGGTGACTTCTTTGCTGATCCAGATGGAAAAATTGATCACCTTATTGGAGATGGAAGTGTCAAGAAATAAAATTTATGAAAATTTTCATTTTAAGTTTTATGGATGTTTTGAATTTTATTTTCTAATAATAATAAAGTGTGTTTTCTACTTGTTTGTTTACATAATTTACTATTAAATAATTTATGTTTTTAATGTGCGCTTATAACTTATTGTTAAAAAAATTATTATTGTTGTTAGAATGAATATAGACACTAGCTCCAGTAATGAAGATGTGTGCCTTGCTGACAGTGCAACAACCCACACAATTCTCAAGCATAAAATATATTTCTCTAATTTAGTGAATCGAAAAACTGATGTCAGTACTATTTCTGGCACCTAAAAAATAATTGAAGGCTCCGGAAGAGCCCATATGTTGTTACGTGGTGGAACAATATTACACATTGATAATGCATTATATTTCCCCAAGTCCCATAGAAATTTATTAAGTTTCAAAGATATCCGCCTAAATGGATACCATATTGAAACAGGAGATGATGGAGGGAATGAATATTTGTGTATTACAAAACACAATTCAGACACAAAATGTGTACTGGAAAAGCTATCGGCTTTATCCTCTGTCTAATTTGGCATGACCGGTTGAGCCATCCCGGTTATATAATGATGCGAAAAATAATTTAAAATTCATGCGGTCATCAATTAATGAGTAGGAAAATTATTCAATCGAATAAGTTCTCATGCAGCTCTTGCACACAGGGGAAGTTGATAATTCGGCCATCACTTACAAAAATTGGAAATGAATCTATCAGTTTTTTAGAGCGTATACGTGGTGATATTTGTGGGCCAATACACCCATCATGTGGACCATTTAGATATTTTATGGTTTTAATTGATGCATCAACTAGATGGTCACATGTTTGTTTGTTGTTAACTTACCAGGAGTTTGCGAGATTGCTAGCTCAAGTGATTCGAGTAAGAGCTCATTTCCCCGATTATCCTGTCAAAAAAATCCGTCTTGATAATGTTGCAGAATTTTCATCTCAAGCATTTAATGAGTATTGTATGTCTATTGGGATTGACATTGAACACCCAGTAACACATGTTCATACACAAAATGGACTTGCAGAATCATTTATTAAACGAGTAAAATTAATTGCAAGACCACTGATTATGAGATGCAAGCTTCCAGTTTCTGCTTGGGAACATGCATTTTTGCATGCTGCAACATTAATTCACATCAGGCCAACGAGTTACCACACCTTTTCCCCTTTACAATTAGTTTTTGGTAAAGAACCTAATACTTCCCATCTAAAATTTTTTAGATGTGCGGTGTATGTTCCAATTTCTCTACCACATCACAATAAGATGGGTCCTCAAAGGAGGATGGGAATATATGTTGGATACGAATCTCCGTCTATTATAAATTACCTTGAACCAACAATAGGAGATTTATTCACTGCTCGTTTTGCTGATTGTCATTTTGATGAATCAAATTTTCCAGCATTAGGGGGAGAGAATAAGAAGCTGGAAAAAGATATCAGTTGGAATGAATTATCATTATCTCATCTTGATCCTCGAACAAAACAATGTGAACTAGAAGTGCAAAAGATAATTCACCTGCAAAACTTAGCAAATCAATTGCCGAATGTGTTCACTGATCCAAAAGGTGTGACTAAATTATATATACCAGCTGCAAATGCTCCAATAAAAATTGATATCCCTGTTGGACAAACTAATGAGTCTCAACCATGCCTGAAGCGTGGTAGACCAATCGGTTCCAAAGATAAAAATCCTCGAATAAGAAAGGGAGCTAAGAATAAAGATGGCCCAAGTGAGGATATAGAAAATCTAAAAGAATCGTCAGACATAATAGACATTTCATCTCTAGAAAAGATTGACCAGGTACCTGAAACTCATGAAAATAAAGAGATCTAGATAAATTATGTCCAAAATGGACTACAATGGAATCGAAGCAAAGTCGACATTAATGATGTTTTTGCATACAATATAGCGCTAAATGAGATAAATGGCAAAGAGGATAAGGAACCAACGTCTATCAAAATTTGTAGACAAAGTGAGGATTAGCCAAAATGGAAGGATGCAATTGAAGCAGAATTAAACTCAATCTACAAAAGACAAGTTTTTGGACCTGTAGTCCGAACACCTGAAGGTATGATGCCAATTGGATACATATGGGTTTTCCTACGAAAACAAAATGAAAAAGGTGAAATTATGAGATACAAAGCTCGACTTGTCGCTCAAGGATTTTCCCAAAGACCTGGAATTGATTTTGATGAGACATATTCACCTGTAATGGATGCAAGCACTTTTCCATATCTAATAAGCCTAGTAGCACATGAAGGGCTTAATTTGCACATGATGGATGTTGTAACAACTTATCTATATGGTTCACTTGATAGTGAAATTTACATGAAACTCCCTGAAGGGTTCAATGTACCAGATGCACACAACTCCGAATCTCGAGAACGCCACTCCATAAGATTGAACAAGTCTCTCTATGGGCTGAAACAGTTTGGACGAATGTGGTATAATCGCCTCAGTGAATATTTGCTTAGAGAAGGATATACAAATAACTCCATTTGTCCTTGTATTTTTATAAAAAGATCAGGAAAGGAATTCACAATAATAACTGTCTATGTGGATGACATAAATATTATTGGAACTCTTGAAGAGCTACTAAAAGCTATGAGTTGTTTAAAGAAAGAGTTTGAGATGAAGGACCTAGGAAAGACAAAATTATGTCTAGGTTTGCAAATTGAACATTTGGACAAAGGAATATTTGTACATCAAGAAGGCTATATAAAAAAAGTGTTAAAACGCTTCTATATGGACAAAAGTCATCTGTTGTATACTCTAATGGTTGTTAGATCATTAGATGTGGAGAAAGATCCTTTCAGACCTCGAGAAAAGGATGAAGAATTGCTTGGTTCTGAAGAACCATATCTCAGTGCAATTGGAGCACTAATGAACCTTGCTAATTATACACGTCTTGATATATCATTTGTTGTAAATCTATTAGCAAGATACAATTCTTCACCTACACGAAGACATTGGAACGGAGTCAAACATATACTTCATTACCTTAGAGGTACAATAGACATGGGTTTGTTTTATACAAAAGTATCCTAATTTGAATTAACAGGTTATGCAGATGCAGGTTACTTGTCAGATCCTCATAATGGTATATCACAAACTGGTTATTTGTTTACATGTGAGGGTACAACTATTTCATGGAGATCGGTGAAACAAACCATAGCAGCAACATCATCTAATCATGCAGAACTTTTAGCATTACATGAGGCAAGTCGAGAATGCATTTGGTTGAGATCCTTAATTCAACACATCCAAAATACTTTTGGTTTATCTTTTGAAAAATTAAATACAACGATCATATATGTGTTAGAACAAGATTTGTTCTGATCAATATTCTTAGTTTTGATGATAACAATGTATATGAATTTTGTATGAGATAATGTGGTACTCTAATACTACGCAATTTCCATTTCAGGAATTACATAAAGAGTATGCACAAAATCAGCGCAAGAAGCACTGACTCAGAAGGTTCAGCATGCAACATCAGAACATGGTCTGGCAAGACATCAGAAGATGGTCAATCAGAATCAGAACATGGTCTATGGAAGCATCAGAAGAACTTGAGATCAGAAGCAGAAGCACTGAAGTTCTCATGGTATCACGCTAAGAAGCACTTCAAGGTCAGAAGACAAGAAGATGTTCTGCACCAAGCTGTTTGACTCTGATGATATTCAAACGTTGTTTACACAAACATCAGATCAGAAGCAAGTACAAGATGGCAGGCTACGCTGACTGACAAAAGGAACGTTAGAAGCTATTAAAGGCAACATCAGTAGACACAACGAAAGCAAGGCTCGAGGTAGTTGACAAAAGAGTGAAACATTAAATGCAATGCTGTACGGATTACAAAAAGCATTAAATGCTCCCAACGGTCATCTTCTCAAACGCCTATATATTGAAGTTCTGATGAGAAGCTGAATACAACACTTGCGCAAATATACAGAAACACTGTCAAATTCAAAAAGCTCTCAAACTTCATCTTCAACCTCACTACATTGCTGTTGTAATATATTAGTGAGATAAGCTTAAATTTAAGAGAAAATCACAGTTGTGATAATAGCTTTCTAAGAAGCATTGTAACTCTTAAAAGAATTTGTTTACATTAAGTTGTAAGAACTAGAGTGATTAGGTTGTTGATCAGTATACTTTAGAAAGTCTTAGAGGGTATCTAAGCAGTTTGTTCCTAGAGTGATCAGGTTGTGATCAGTATACTCTAGAAGACTTAGAAGTTGTCTAAGTGGAAAACCATTGTAATCTTGTGTGATTAGTGGATTAAATCCTCAGGTGAGGTAAATCACTCCAAGGGGGTGGACTGGAGTAGTTTAGTTAAAAACGAACCTGGATAAAAATCATTGTGCAAATTGTTTTTATCTTACAAGTTTTAAAGCTACACTTATTCAAACCCCCCTTTCTAAGTGTTTTTCTATCCTTCAATATGAAGATAATACCGCATGCATCACTCAATTGAAAGATGGTTACATTAAAGGAGACCGGACAAAATACATTTCCCCAAAGTTCTTCTTTACTTATGATCTCCAAAAGAATGGTGATATAAGCATCCAACAAATTTGTTCATGTGATAACCTTGCAGACCTTTTCACAAAGTCACTGCCAAGCAGAATTTTTAATCAACTAGTACACAAGATTGGTATTCATCAAAGAAATGACTGTTCAACTGAAGGGGAGAAATGAAAGGATATTGTACTCTTTTTCTTTCACTAGATTTTTTTCCACTGAGTTTTTTCTAGTAAGGTTTTAACGAGGCATATCCTCAATGGATATCCAAGGGGGAGTGTTATAAACATTTATACTAGTGGATGTCAATCCCTCTTCTTATTGTTCATCTTCCTATTCCATTTTAATGTACATGATTTTCTACCTCCCTTGGGTCCTATAAATAGGACCCATATTACAATGTAAAGTTCACCCTTGAGAAGAATATAATACAATGTTGCTTGTTCTCCTCTCTTCCTATCTTTTGATCTCTATATAGTTTCGTTTAGTTTATAATAAAATTAATTTATAAAAGAATAATTTAGCTATAGTGAAAATTTTAGTTATAGTAAAAATATTTAAGGGGGATACTCTAATGCTCTAATATATTTATACTATAGTGAAAAAAAATTCAAGTGTGGATTGACTAGATGTAGCTATCAAGCTTGGTGGTGAACCAGAATAATCTCATGTCTTATTTCTATCTTTTATATTTTACTTTAATTTATCTTTTGTTTACAATCAAATTTTTAGAAAACAAAATTTTGTAAGTGACACAATTCAAATATCATTTTCTTGTTTTTTATCACCTTCGAAAAACATGACCTAAAGAAAAAGAAATCATAACACACTTAAATAACTTGTACATAGAGAAAATTATTTGGTGGAGTATGGTTGTCTAAAGCTCGAAAATTATAGGGTTGATTAATGTTGTGAAAACGATGCCAAGAACAGAGTATAATATGGAACATAACGGGAAGTAAGAAGAACAACAATAAATTAGTTATAACTGTTATTCTTTACTTTCTCTCTGAATCAAGATTACAAGTGATACAAGAATAACAAATAACCCTCTCACCCTAAATTAGGATTTGTTGCATGCAATGATGAGAGACTGATATGCTATTTATAATAAACCTAACATACTAAACTAATGAGCTTTTTCACAAATATCAATTTCAAGCTAACTTATAGTACAATCTAACTTAACCAATTGATCATTACAAATAGGCCTAATTCAAAATACTAACAACCCTAGCATTTCGACACCCACATACTAGAACACACTTCAGCTACAGTATGCAGGTCTTCGACAGCAGCATGCGAACAGACTTCGACCTCATGCATATTCTCGGTTGAACCAGAAGCTACCCTACAACCTAATAGAGTTCGATCTGATTCTCATAATTAAGAATTAAGGGAGGAATGAGTGTTTTTTATAGTTAAAGAAAATAATTTTGAGAGTCTTGGGGTTGCCTCTTATTTTTTTGAAAAATCTTGAGGAGAATTTGTAAAATATGATTTTTACACAACTCTGCATTGCATCACACACTTGAGAAATCATGTCGTATAGGAGAACTTGAATAAAATGTATGAATTATGTAATAACTAAGCTTGCATATATGAGTTCATTGTGTCACACGACAAGATCAGGTTAGAACTAGGTCTCGATATCTTCATAAAAATGTAGGTATAGAATATTTTATAAACTCAATAGATTTAATTTCTCCTAAAAATGCGTTGTGCAACTTAATATACAATTAAAAAAGTAAGTATGAAACATAAAGTGAAAGATATACGTTCAACTTTCTTACTAATTTAGCCATGAAATACAAACAAATTAAACTTTTACATTAATAAAGAATTTATATGTATTTGATTTTTTCTTTCTAATGGCTCAATAATCACTTTGATTGGATAGTTGTGAATAATTATAACTTGAGATATGGTTTGAACACCACATACTGATCGTTAAGAAAACCAAAATAATGAAAAAGGCATCAGAATAATACAAAAAGGTCTAAAAAATATCAAACAAAATTATTTTTCTCAATTGCATACCTTAAAACTAAAACAAGAGTGTTAATACTTGTTTTTCAAGTAACAAAAAACATGTCTCTACTAGATAATAAAACTAATGGGTAATCATGAAAGTTGTCGGGTTATGAAGTGAATCCAAACCTGATCACCAGGTTAGGAGAACATATTTGATTCCTAATATTTTTAGCATTTTTAATATGATGCTTCACTTTCTTCGACATCCTCGTTCAAAATATCATCATTATAACTTAAAGAGAACAAATAAAGTGAAGTTTGAAGGATAACATAATATATAGTCGCGAATATAGGCAAATTATGTGTCTCGATGTAGAATTAGATGTAAATTCACTAAATGATAAACACTTTTCTCAATTATATGGGTGTTACACCTTTTGTCCAAACCGCACACAAATAACAAAATATTTTGATTCATATTTCGAAATAACTAAGAGGACTTATAAATTTAGTGAGAACTCTAATGAGACGTGTTATCTCACTCCATATTTCTTAATTTATTTTTAGATGAGTAGGTATCCAACATTATGTGTATTAATTATGTTGCATGTTTCGTTGGACTTAAGAATTATGACATGTTACATTGGATGTATTAGTGATACATTTTCCCATTGTCTCATGCATTTTTATTGTACCTGTGCTATTTAGATGAACCAATACCAGTATGTATTATATTTAATTTGATATTTTATACATTGTCATTTGGGATATTATAGGTTGTATCAGAGAGCATATCGACCATAAACATAGTCGTGGCTCATCGATATAGTAAATCACATATGTTTGATGATTTTGATCAACTTGACATTTATACATGTGGATGGACATGACAATATTGCAGAACCCCCATGAGAAAGAGGAAGGCCATTGGCTAACCGTGCACCAAACATTGATATTGCTCAGGATGGAAACAAGGATGAAAATCATTGGGCACGTATAATGCATCAACAACAACATTAGTTTTAAATGCAACAACAATAATATTAACAACATGAGTTTATGATGCAAATGATGCAAGAACTACAAGGGGATCAACAATACCCATCTTACCCTCCACAATAAGAAGCGAGAAATTTGACCTTCTGAGAATTTTATAGGATGAACCCAGCAGAGCGTTTGGGGAGTCTTGACCCGATAATTACACAAGGTTTGTTAAAAGGAATGTAAAATATCTTTAATGCAGTTCCATGTACAGATGAGAAAAAGGTTACCTTTGCTACCCATATGCTAACGAGGGTGTTGACAAATGGTAGAATGGCTCAACAACCTATATGACAACTTGAGCTTCCAAATGATTTATATCACTTAAGAGCAATCTTCATGGATAAGTATTTTCAAGACAGCTTGCGAGCACATAAGGAGTTGGAATTCCAGCATCCCAGACAAGGAAACATGTTGGTGGCCAGGGGCGGAGCCAGCTATTGGTGAGGGGGTTCAACTGCACCCCCTGGTTTTTCCATAATACACCCAATAATGGTACTTTCTTTTATGTTGAACCCCCTGGATATTTTAGTTTTGCACCTCTAACTTAAAAGTTTGTGAACGGTACATCCTATGTTTTTTTACTTTAATGATTGATATATCTCTGCTTTTACTGATAGGACTAGTCTTTGTTTTTAATAATAGGACTATAAGTCTAGAGCAGTACTTCCTACTTTGATTCACTAGCTGTCTAGCTCTTATTTATTGCCTAGTAGAGATAAGAATAGAGGTGTGCTATTTATACATCACTTTTTTTACACTGTATTTTACACCCAACATGATAAACAAAGGAAAATGTATTGGCACATAAATCCAAGTTGAATAAATTATTAAGAAAAGTTAAAATTGGTACATTTTCTGATATTTATACAGTGTAGTGTAAGTTATAGTGTACGTATAGTTTTTCTCATAAGAATATAACATGTAAAACCTATAAAAAAAAATTGTATTACAATTATTATCAGTGTACTAAGATTGAAAATACTCAAATACTCAAACCGTAGGATTAAACACTTTGTTTGTGTAGTTATTTATACAATACTCAACCACTAAGCTAGAGTATGTTCAGGATTTTTGTTCAAGTGTAGTATTAGTAAATAACATTTTATTATATAGTAGCACTTTAACTCTATTTTATTTAAAATTCAAATTTTTTATCCTCTAATTTCTTATATTATATTAATATAATTTTGGCCAACACTTAAACTTTAAGCATAAAATCATGCAAAATAAAAAAAAAATTATGCACTAATACTAAAAAGATTAGTTATTTAATAAATAAAAAAAATTTACTTGATATCAACATGAGTATGTTAGAATTAACCACTACAGTTATGTTATATTTATTATATCAAACATGCATTAAATTTAATAATATGTTTAGTAAAAAAATTAGAGCAATGTTAAGTGTCCTATGGATACTAGTTAAAGAGTTTAAAAAGATATGTTTTGTTTTTAATATTTGTATTCATTGCATTAAAAATAGAAATAATTGACTAATAAAATGTATGTTTTATTGACAATATTTGTATTTAATGAATTGAAAATTGAAATGATTAATTCATTTAGAAAATATTTTATTTATTTAAAAACCTTAAAGAGTTTCAGGGATACTCGTTAGCATGAACCAAAAAATTATTCTACTGCACCCCCTGACTCAAGGTCCTGGCTCCGCCAAATGGTGGCTAAGTTTGTTGAGAAATTTAAATATATGGCTACTTATTCTAACCAATCCTTATATGCACTTGACGAAAGGTGGAAGATCGACCGGTTCAAGTTTGATTTAATGGGAGAGATTGAGTATAGTGTATCTCATCAAAGGTTTGGTACATATGGTGAACTGCTACAACATTTTTACGTTGTAGAAAATAGCCTTAAGAAGATCAACGTGGAAATAGAACAAGCATGTCACCATAAGAGAGATCCAGAGAAGTTTAATCAACAATTGGAGCCTAAATGGTTTCTGTAATACGGTGGGAGAACTGACTTTTAAAAATGTTGCGGATAGCAAGAGTCGCCACCGACTTTTATTTTATCCAATTTAGGAAAGACAAAAAGAACAGGAAAGACCTTTTGAAAATAGATTGCATTCGGGGGGTAGGTTATAGAAAGGGAAGGTGTAAGCACCCTTTGTATCCATGGTTATCCATAGGCTCTTAATTGGTTAGCTCACTTTGTTTGAATTGTTTGAAAAGTTTGAAGTGTAGTGTGTGAATAGAAAAGATTTGAATAAGGACTTTAGCTTGTAAATAAGCGTAGCCTTTTTGAATTGATTTGAAAAAAGGGGTGTGAAAATTAATTTGAGTTTGAATAGCGAGTAAGCAGTTAAAAGCACTTACCCTAAGTTTAATGTCTTTCTGTTCTTTAAGATTTTCGTAAAAGGGCTATCCATACCATAAGAAGGGTAGGTAGTATTTTCATTGGATTTGAAAAGAGTCATCGAGAATTATCGTTCGCCATAAGGCTGAAGGATAGAAAAACACTTAGAAATGGGGGCTTTGAATAAGTGTAGTTTCAAAAACTCGTAAGATAAAAATAATTTGCACAAGTATTTTTATCCTGGTTCGTTGTTAACTAAACTACTCCAGTCCACCCTATACAAGGTGATTTACCTCAACTGAGGATTTAATCCACTAATCACACGAGATTACAATGGTTTTCCACTTAGACAACTTCTAAGTCTTCTAGAGTCTCCTGATCACAACTTGATCACTCTAGGAACAACTGCTTAGAGACCTTCTAAGACTTCTCTAGAGTATACTGATCACAACCCGATCACTCTAGTCCTTTACAATTTAATGTAAACAAATTCTACGAGTATTACAATTGCTTCTTAAAAGCTATAATCACAAACTGTGATATTTCTCTTACAGATTTAAGCTTAGACTCACTAAAGTATTACAACAGTAATGTAGTGAGGTTGAAGATGAAGTTTCTGAGCTTTGAGTTGAACAGCGTTTCAGCAAGTTAATATTCACAGAAAAATGTTAAGAATTGGTAACCTTGCTTCTCATCAGAACTTCATTTATATAGGCGTTGGAGAAGATGACCGTTGGGAGCATTTAATGCTTTGCGTATTCCGTACAGCATTGCATTTAATGTTTCACTGTTTTGTCAACTACCTCGAGCCTTGCTTTTGCTGTGACTACTACATTGCCTTTAATAGCTTCTAACGTTCCTTTTGTCAGTCAGCGTAGTCTGCCATCTAGTACTTGATTCTGATTTGTTCTTTGTAAATACTACGTTGAATATCATCAGAGTACAAACAGCTTGGTGCAGAGCATCTTCTGATCTTCTGATCTTGATATGCTTCTGAGCGTGATTCCATGACTTCGGTGCTTCTGAACTCAAGTTCTTCTGATGCTTCTAATAGACCATGTTCTGATTCTGCTTGACAATCTTCTGATGTCTTGCCAGACCATGTGCTGAAGTTGCATACTGAACCTTCTGAGTCAAAGCTTCTTAGCGCTGATTTGTGCATACTCTTTATATATTTCCTGAAAAGGAAATTGCATAGGATTAGAGTACCACATTATCTTGAGCAAAATTCATATACATTGTTATCATCAAAACTAAGATTATTGATCAGAACAATTCTTGTTCTAACAAAGGCTATCCATACCATAAAGAGGGTAGGAAGTCTCAGGGAAGGATATAATAGTCATTTTAGGCAACTAGTGAGGATACCTTATGTAATACGGTGGGAGAACTGATTTTTTTGAAATGTTGCGGATAGCAAGAGTCGCCACCGACTTTTATTTTATCCAATTGGAAAGGCAAAAAGAACAGGAAAGACCTTTAAAAGATTTTGAGTTCGGGGGGTAGGTTATACAAAGGGAAGGTGTAAGCACCCTTTGTATCGGGTGCAGTTACCGTGCATAGATAAAAATCTATGCACCATGCATAGATTATTATGGACCCTTGGATCATTGGATCAAATTCTAGATATCAATTGTTATTACTCAATACTCAATACTCACCACTCAATACCCAATACTCAATACTCAATACTAAATTAAAAACATGATCCAATGGCTTATGTAGGCTTATGCATGGTGCATAGATAAAACCCTATGCATATTAGCCAAAGCCCTTTCTATCCATGGTTATCCATGGGCTCTTAATCAATTTAGCTCACTTTTGTTTGAATTGTTTGAAAAGAAGTGTCGTGTGTGATTTAGGAAAAGATTTGAATAAAGACTTTAGTTTGTAAATAAGCGTAGCCTTTTTGAAATGATTTGAAAATGGGTGTGAAAAGTAATTTGAAAGTTTGAACGTGAGTAAGCATTTAAGAGCACCTACCCTAAGATTATCTTTCTTGTTCTTTAAGTTTTCGTTTGAAAGGGCTATCCATACCATAAAGAGGGTATGTAGTCCTTTCATTGGATGTATCGGATCATCGAGGATTATCGTTTGCCATAAGACTGTCCCTACCATAAAGAGGGCAGGTAGTCTCAGGGAATGATATAATAGTCATTTAGGCAACAGTAAGGACACCTTAGCACTCGAATTGACTATCATCATTTATCGAGTCAACATCGAGGGACGAGATCATTTTATTCGTAGGCATCTCGAAGGGACTGTGATCTTTTATTCCGAGAGACTATGATGAAATGAATTCGTAGGCAGCTGGCTAAGATATCCCTACATCCGAGGGACTTGACTATTTTATCGAAAGACATCAATAGAGGGGGTTACCTCAAAGGTGTGTAGGTGCAACAATCATGTGATTCTGATTCAATTATATTATCTTGTAAATTAGTGATCTAGATTCAGTTAATAGTCTTGTCACTCCCTATTGTTACTAACCACACAATTAATATCATGCAGAAAAATAAAGTGCGGAAATTAAAAGTTCATACGCTATTACAAGGCTTCGGGGAGGGGGTTACATAACCAAAACGGAAAAGGCAGAAAATAAATGCATAAAAGAAACCTACAACTATTACAAGGCTTTGGGGCAGTTACATAATAATTAATAAAATATGCGGAAAATAAAAAGCCTAAGTACTATTACAACCCTTAGCAGTTACATAACATGAAACATTATGAAGAAATAAAATACGGAAATAAAAATCATAATTACTATTACAAACCAGGAACACTTACATAAATTATTAAAAAAATTATGCGAGAAAGTAAATAGCGGACAGATTGAGAAATCGAGAAAATATTTGAAGAAGAGGATGAAAAAGATTTGATGTTTAGAAAAATATTTTAAGTTAATGTTAATTGAATCCTAAATTAAATTATGAATATCCTAAATCTAATCAATTATTGAAGAAGTTATCTAATTATGAAATCAAATCAAATTAAATCTAATATAATTGAATTTTAAATTGAAATTTAGTCTTAATTAAAAAATCTAAT
Source organism: Vicia villosa (assembly GCF_029867415.1). Classification (NCBI taxonomy): domain Eukaryota; kingdom Viridiplantae; phylum Streptophyta; class Magnoliopsida; order Fabales; family Fabaceae; genus Vicia; species Vicia villosa. Next base: position 256,279 of record NC_081180.1, on the reverse strand, counting down.
CTAATCCTAATTATAGTCAATTAAAATAAATGTTAAGACAATCAAATCAAATTAACAATTAAAACTAAAAGTTTTTGTGAATTTATGATTTTATGGAAATTAAATGAATTAATCAACCTAATTACTAAAATTAAATTAATTAAACAAAAAGGTGAAAGAAAAAATAATTAATATTCTAAACCCTAATCCTAGTCCTAATTAGTTATGGCTTGATTTTAATTATTTGGTTAAATAAAGAAAATTGTAGAGAAAGAAGAAAGAAAAAAATTGACAAAAAGAAAGGGTAAACCTGGGGGTCGAACCCGAGTTGGGAAGGTGATTGGCGCTTGTATGCCACCAGCTGTGCCATCGTGCTTTTGGTGTTAGTGGATGGATCGCTGGCGGTTAAGGCGTGAAAGAGTGATGCGGATTCAGTTGATTCGGTGGTTCTGACTGAGTTCCACTTCTCCTTTGTTTTCCTTTGGTAGATTATTTTCCATGTGATTTCATATTCTTACCCATATGTATTCTCTCTTCTCCATTCACACAAACAAAATCAAATCAAAAGAAAACAACACTTTCAGAACAATAATCATGACCATCAATTGAACCAATAAAAAGCTAACAAAAATAAAAAATAAACAACACCAACTGAGAGCTTCGATGGCGGTTTGTGAAATAAAGATGTGCGTTGAACCACTCGGTTCTACGATGAGAGGAAGATGTAAGTTCTTGAGTTTCTTATTGATAGTGTTCTTGATGTTCTTCAACAAGCTATGAAGTTGTTATGGTATTCATGAGAGAGTGAAGTTTGATCTTAGAGAGAAGGAGGAGAAAATAATTTGTGTTTGTGAGAAGAGAGAGAGAGAGTGAGAATAAGGGTTGGAAAGTTGTTGTGAATGCCTAATGTGTAAAAATTAGTGATATTTATAGTGTAACTTAGGTCAACAAATATGGAATAAAAAAATCAAATATTAACTATTCATTAAAAGCTTAAATCAAAAATAATTTGATTGTGATCTTTTAAATGATTAACTAATATTTTCTTAAAAAGATCTTTACTTGTTACCCAAGTTGTGAAAGTGTTAAAAATAGAACAAATAAAGTTAAAAACTTCCTTTTTTGGATTTTTTGAATATTTTATGATTTTTTGTGATTTTTTGACTAAAAAATGCATAAAAGTGAAAATTGACTATTTTAAAAAATGCCTATTTAATTAGTGCGAAAATTAAATTAAAATAATAAAAAAATACAATTTTTACGATTTTAATATAATGGAAATAAAATTAGAATTAAAATTAGAAAAAAATATAAAAAGAGAAATGTTAGAAGTGAGATTCGAGCCCGAGACTTCTCGCTTATGTACCTTTTAACCTCAAATCCTTACCAACTGTGCTACGTCACTTATTCAAAATAAAATGACGTTTGCAAATGTCCGAGGGCAAATTTTGGGGTATGACAACTGCCCCTGTTCAATCTTCTTAAACCTGAGGATGTAGATTGGCTTGTAGGCCTGTCAGAATCTGAAGGTGGAAGAGGATTGAACACTAGAATACCAAGAAATTTTCCCTTGCTGATGTAACAAATGCTGTCATGATTAATTCAACATCATCCATCACTCAAACTTTGAGCGGGCAATTGGCTGATGCCAGCGGAAACTGTTGGAAATGGCAGCTAACTCCAAAGTGGCTGTTGATCCTTTTGTAACACAAATCAACAAAAGTGGCTCGCAAAGTGTTCGACAAAAGGTCATAATCAATATCTTTCTTCTTTTTTCTAGGTTTGATTGCCGGAGGTTTAAAACCCCCGCAATCTCAATAGTTTTCATATTTTAGCCAAACTATTCTCTACGTGGCGTGCCACGTAAACTCCCTTAGTGAAAACTAAATCCCTAATCTGAATCTCTATTCACGTGTCCATAAACCCACTAAAAATAACAGAATTAATTCATTAGAGTGAAATACAAACAGAAAGCATAGTAAAAAAATGAAAGAGAGATAGATACTGTGGTCCTAGATGATGATGATAGGGTTGTTGGTTTGAGTTTAGGGTTGTAGCTGGAGGAAAAGAAGAAGGCATTGAAATTAGGGTTTGGGTTGGAATAATGATAAGAACAAGAACCCACGAGAGGGGAGCGAGTTAGAGAGAGAGTAGTAGCACTTATTCCTTCTTCTTCCTTTTCCTCGATTTTCCCTTCAATCTTTTCTTTTTCCAACCTCTGCTATCTTTTTTTTATTATTATTCTTTACGATAGATAATTCTTCAATCGCTTCCGTTAAAAATTAAAACAAAATCCAATCCTATATAATGCTTATACCTTTTCCTTATATTAAATAAGGACCCCACCCTCCAAACCACCACTTTCTCATAGCTTTCCATTTTTCTTTATTTTTTTTTGTATTCTTTTTTATTCTATTTAACTTAATTCAATTCAACCGGTTCAAAACTATTATGTGCACACGTATCTAGGGGTGTTCGCAGTGCGGTTTGAACAGTTTTGAAGAAAAAAATCATCTGAACCGCAAGAGAAAAAATAGTACGGTTTGGTTTGGTTCGGTTGGCTTTAAAAAAAAATCCGAATCAAACCAAATCAAACCAAACTAATGTGGTTTGGTTCGGTTCGGTTGGTTCGTTTTTTTACAAATATTTTATTGAGTCATACATACACATATAGATTACAACATAATTTTGTATTTAGACATTCATATACTATCAAATAACAACAAAACTCGTCATAATTTGACAACAATTTTTCATTTAATATGTAAAAATTAAATTACACAAAAGTAATACAGAACATTTAATATGTAAAAATTAAATTACATAATATAATAGCATAAAATAATATAAAAATTATTATAATGAAACAAAAAATAGAAGAGACGAAAGATTAGTGAAGGTGAAAAAGAAAAGAAAAAAGTATTGAGAGATTAGAGAAGAAGATGTCCGATAAAAATGAAACTGAAATACAGAACATTTACATAAAAATGAGAAAGTGAAAAAGAAAGAACATAAAAGAGTAGAAATTATAGAAGAAGAGGGAAGATGTATGTGGCAAAGAAGGTGCGATAATGTTATTAGAAATTTGAGAAGACTGTGACTAAAATTATATGTGTAAGGATCAGAAAATTGTTCGTAATCATAAGGCTAATGTATAATAGGTTTAAGTTTGGGTTTGATGTGAGTTAAGTAAAATTTAGGTTGTAACATAATGCGGCTTGATTCGGTTTGGGTCGGTTTACAAAATACAAACCGCAATCTGAACCGAACCGAACCGTGCGGTTTTGTTAAAAAATGACCCAAACTAATCCGAACCAAATACGATTTTTTGCGGTTTCAGTTTGGTATGCGGTTTTCTATTAGATTGGTTTGGTTTTGAACACCCCTACCCGTATCAGTCACGAGATAAAATATTTTATGTTAAAAGATATTTTATAATCATTACGGATAAGTTGTAATTTATCTTTGGAAGTTTGTTTCATTCTTTTAAAATATGTCTTATTTATCTTGCTGATTTTATTTTCTTTTTCATAGCCTTTACAAGTACTATTTTAAAAATTAAACTATTAATTATTTTTTTATAGAAGAAACGAGAAAACGTTTAAAATATATGGGAGAAGGTTTGTCTTCCTACAAAAAATGACGGTAGGGATGTGTGATTTAAAAGGAATTAATATTAGTTTAGCTTAAAGACATGTTTAATAGGCTATTTAGTTTGTAGCATATAATAAGTGTGATTGTGGCAAAATACTAAATGCAGAAGATGGCATTAGTTAAGGAGGTTGGATTTGGATGATTATTTTATTTTAGAGGATAATAGAGTTAATGGGAGAGTGCGAAGATTCATTCGTTAATGCTTATTTGTATGAATATATACTATATGTTAGGGTACAAAACCAAAGTTTATGCGAAATGCAAATGATATCCAATCAAAGAAGTTCACCACATGATTAGATATTGTGCCAACATAGAGGCATATGCACCTTGTGTGCATCACATGGAACAAATTGGTGTCTCGTAAGATATTATTACTTGCATGGAGATTTTTCAATAATATATTACAATCAAAGAATAATCTATTCATGTGTATTACCATTCGGTCAGAACTTTACTTATGTGTATAGGTTATGAGATAGTGATGAAACTTCCTAACATTGATTTTGCTTGTCTATTTGCATGGAAAGTTTGGTCGGATGTGCTTGGTAGGTCCATATAAGTGGTTTGTCTAATAATAACCTAGATCATGTAACTCGATTTGGTTTATGTTTTGTAAAGTTGATAATAGATGATATTTGGTATATGTTTTGAGATCTCTACAGGAATCAATTACATGCAACCAAGCATAGTAGTTATCAAATACTGGATGTGAACATATACATAATATTTGGTTCATATAAGTGGTTTGTCTAATAATAACCTAGAACATGTGACCAAATTAATTTGGACGGATGTGAACATATACATAATATTTGGTTCATATAAGTGGTTTGTCTAATAATAACCTAGATCGTGTAACCAAACCGATTTGGTTTATGTTTTAAGATCTCTATAGGAATCAAATACATGCAAATCAATTTTTTTTTTTTGAAATCTTGGTATCCGACCTGGTGGCCGACTAATCTAAGAGGATCTATAGCGAGGTCCCATTTAAAGCCATAGCACAATTATGTATGGACTGACCAAACACAAGGATAGTTAGCATATAACATGATTTGAACCCGAGAACTTGAGAGGAGCATACTCCCAGGACTCAAATCTTCACCATAGGGGGTTCATTCAAATCAAATATAATGTATATGTTTTGTAAAGCTAATAATAAATGATATTGAAAAACACATAACTTTATTTAAAGTAAAAGTGTATTTATCAAATTCAACTGCAATAATATTGGTTGTTTTTATCTAATAAAGTTAAATTTGTTATAGACATTTATACTATTGGATGTCCGTCTCTCTTCTTATTGTTCATCTTCCTATTCCACTTTAACGTGCATGATTTTCTACCTCCCTTGGGTCCTACAAATATGACTCATATTACAATGTAAAGTCCACCCTTGAGAATAATATAATACAATGTTGCTTGTTCTCTTCTCTTCCTATATTTAGTTTATAATACGTTATCAGCACGACGCTCTCAGGTATGATTTGGAGGAGATCATTATTTTTTTATATTTATGATATTCAGTAAATATAATCATATTATGACATTTAAAATTTTGTAATTTTATTGTTCAATGATTTTATTGTAATTTTATGGTTAAGATTATGTAATTTTATTGTAATTTTATTTGTCATAGAATTGATGTATGTTTAAGAATATCTTAATCTTATCTTAATATATATAAATCCAATGTTGTCATGATGGCAACCATAGACACGTGTCATCATGAATTCAAATCTTGGTAAAAATCTTACTATGTCATTTACTAATTTGACCTCGCATTAAAAATAAATAAATAAATAATAATAATGATAATATAGGAATATGAATAAAAAGAAATGTAAGAATGAGTATTCATATAGGAATATGAATAAGTATGGCTAGGGTTTTATTAGAATATACATTTTAGATTTTTTTTTTGACAAAAGCAAACTTTACTTCTTTTATTAATAATAATATTAAAAATGTTGATTTTAACATTGGGATACCAAAAACCAAAATCATTAAAAATTTGATTAAATTTGACAACCCCTCAAATTTTCAATGTCGGTTTTAGAATAATAATAAATTAAAATTAGGGATGGCAACGGGTGCCCGCGGGTGCGGGTTTTATACTACCCAAACCCGCACCCGAAAATTACCACCCGAACCCAAACCCATAAGCTATTCGGGTGACAAAATAACACCCACGCCCACACCCATTGGGTTCGGGTTTTTTCACCCAAACCCAAACCCGCAACAAAATATATAAAATATATTTTTCCTACAATTTTCTTACAACTTTCCATAATATATATATATATATATATATATTATATATATATATATATTATATAATGAGGAGGGATCAAATTACACCCGAAGAGTTACACCACGAGTTACACTCGTTCAATAACTACATCTCGAATTAATATTTTTTAAATTTAACCGTTGGATTGAAACATAATATCATATAGATCATACCTATAAAGTTTGAGCTTAATCTATAATCATTTACTATGTCATTGAATCACATCAAAATTAACGTTATATGAAAGCTCATTTTAACGTTAATCTTTGGATATCTTGATGATATAGTAAATCATTATAGATTAAGCTCAAACTTTATAGGTATGATCTATATGATATTATGTTTCAATCCAACGGTTGAATTTAAAAAATATTAATTCGAGATGTAGTTTTTGAACTAGTGTAACTCGTGGTGTAACTCTTCGGGTGTAATTTGATCCCTCCTCATATATAATATATATATATATATATATATATATATATATATATATATATATATATATATATATAATATATATTCGGGTGTGATTTCGGGTTTCGGGCGCGGGTTTCACACTACCCAAACCCGCACCCGAAATATCGGGTGGCACCCGAACCCAAACCCAAACCCAGTCAACTCGGGTTTTCACCCGTTAACTCGGGTTCGGGTGCGGGTGGACCCCGCGGGTTTGGGTCTGTTTGCCATCCCTAATTAAAATCAATTATCATCAATTATTAGTATTCAATCAAATAAATTTTTATTTAATGTTTAACTTTCTTCTTTAAAAAATAAATAACTCATTCAATGAAAAAAATCATTAAATTTTATAAATAGTTATTAGTAATTAGTTTTCGGTTACGAAATCACAATAACATTCATTTATCTTATATTTATATAAGTCACTCAAATTATAGTTTTGCTCTCCAATCCATTTAAAAAAAGAATTTCATAACAGCAAAATGCAACACGTTAATAAAGTCATCTTTATCATTGTCACAAAAAACACAAGTCTTCCAAACAAATAAAATTTATCTTCATTATTTAGGAAAATATGAAAGGTGTGTATGATAATGTTACCCTTTTGAATTGATTTCAATTTTATCTTTCTGTTTTCTATAATTTGTTATTTCAATCTTAATTTTGATTTTTTTTGTTAAAGATTCATATATTTTGCAGATTTGTAAAATGAAATGAAGATTGTTGTTAAGGTAAAAAGAATTGGCTAAAATGAAATATGCGTATAAAAACTAGAATCAGGAGTATCACATGCAAATAAATGCCATAAAATTGAAGAAAGTATATTGGCAAATGTTTCTCTTTTCTTAGAATTGATCTATTTTTTATAATTTGTTATTTCAATTCTAATTTTAAATTTTTGTTAAAGATTCATATGTTTTGCAGATTTGTAAAATGAAATGAAGATAGTTGTTATGGCAAAAACAATCGGCTAAAATAAAATATGAGCAAATAAATTGTAACACCCCATACATATATGTCTAGAATAATATGTAGTGATGCTATAAATGGTACGAGAAACATACATAAGCGGTAAAGACAAGAAATTAAAATCATATACAATTCAAGTTTCCAACTAAGATGTATACAATCGGCTTGTCTTCAACAATGCACAGCGGAAAGCGCATGACGAGGTCTTCCTGCCAATTGCTTATCCACAGTCTTCAAAGCATTCCTTCAAGCAATTCGTCTACTTCAAACCTGTTCCTGAAAATAATTAAGAGGATTGGGGTGAGATTACTAAATCTCAGTGAGTTCCCCTATCTTACGGGTTCGCTCGGTTCTACAAGGTGCATGCAATCAAACGGATTCACCGAGAATTCGGGTTTTCCTCACGGCTAGGTTCAAATACAAACAAGGATACACCACCATTGGAAGTCCCATAACTATCCAATGAGGCAACAACAACAACAAACGGGCTCAACGCCATCATAAACAAGTACAGTTCCACGACTTACGATTCATGACGAACCACGCTGCTTACCCCAGGCAAGTCTTACTAGTGGCACTGCTCATCCCAGATAAGTCTTACTCGTCACGTAACACATGTAAGCCTGGAACCATACAACAACCAAGCAAATATGCAGACCCGTACCCATGTACGAGGAATCCAGGAGCAAGTTACAGCCCGCTAATTAGGCTACGCAATCCACACCCTCGGTGAGTTACACCCGTGCATCGCATCAAGAGACTTGTACCGGCACACTGCACGATGGAACAAATGAATCCTAAGTGGCACCCCATTTGTGACGAGTCACAGCAGTAACATTGCCTATATGGCGTCACGACCTCGTCAACCATCAAAACGCACGTGTGAGGGACCCAGCCAGCTCAGTACAAAACGCCATCTTGACAACACGAGCCCACCGGGCGAAAGCCTAGTGATCTTGCCTACGTGGCATCACTAGAGGCGAATCGGAAGTAATGTTTCCTACATGGCATTACTTCTCCACCATACCAAGCACGCCGATGTGTAACCGCTAGTGGAGAAACGCCCTATAAGACCTCCACATGCACATCGCAATGGTAGCTCAGGTGTGTAGAACATACCGAGAACGCTGATGTGTACTGCAAGTGTGGAAGTGCCCCCTACGGCCCGCACAAGCACATCGTAACGGTATCAAGTGTTCTATGCGATTTACCCCCTAATAGCCTAGGCCCACTCTGATTCAAGCATACCATAACACAATCAGGCCACACAAGCAAGAGTCTACGAACGTTCAACCAGAACGAACGAGAACAACAATAATCATGCCACAATATAATCCACACAATTGCATCTCTCAAGCATACATGCATACAATTTGGATAGTGATCATATCATAGTCTCATACATTTAAAACATATATCAACATAGCATACAAGTCATAAGAGGCCTTCGATTCCGATACGAAACGAAACTGCACTCATATGGGAGAATTATCAATTCTGTATCAGACTAGTTTGCTACGCGAACTGCCAGCGAAGCCCCGATTCGCTACAGTGAGCATTTGCGAGCTCCAGCGAGTAAATCAGTTCAACTCCCAGAGTTATTCGCTATTAGTTCGCTACAGCGAACCATTCGCTACAGCGAGCCAAAGTTCGCTAAGCGAAAGTTCTTAACAAAGGAAAACCAGAACTTTTCATAGTACACCTAAACTCCTAAAATACAAACAAGGTCCAATACTCAGGTTAGGATGACATTATACAACCTATTAATAAAGGTGAACACCCTGGCCTAGGTTCCATACAAGGGTAGCATCTTATTGACATAAACTCAAGGCTAATTGTGCTTATCATAATGCCAAGCAACACCTAATCATGTGCCATAATTTATATCTGCATCAAAAGCATGTTATCTAAGCAATATCTCATAGAGCACTGAAATACCTTTCCAACGCTTCTGACGGCGCTCCGTTTCGAGTTGTAGAACTCAAGTTATGAATGTTTTAGTGAAACACAAATGTGTAGTCTGCAGACATTCGCTGCAGCGAACACAGAGTTCGCTGTAGCGAACCTGACAGAGCAGAACACGAATTTAAGGTTCTAACAACCATTATTTGCATCTCAATCCATTCCAAATCAACCCTAACTTGTTTCAACATACCAGGACATGCAAGGACATCAAAAGAACACATTTGTACTAATTGATCAAGCATGCAACAACAATTATCCAAACACTGACACATTCAGGCATGATCTCACTAACCCGTTCAACATGTAATAAATTCCCATTCCTACCCAAGTTCTATCTAATGGAACTCACCTTGGTTAAATGGAGGTTAATAGGATGCTCTTGTTGCCATTGGACTCTTCTTGATGCCAAAACTTCGCCTCTAACATGAACAAACCCGTAACCCCCTTGAACTCATTTTCAGCACCAATCATCAATCTTCAAACTTGTTTATCTCCATCAATAATTAAGCTATGAGTATGAAATTTATATGTAAACTAAAGAGAATTTTGTGTAGAATCCAAAGCTTCGAGAATTACCTGAATCGGAGCCACGAGCAGAGAGTTATGACACTTTTAGTGGATGCTGTCCATGGGTTGCGAAAATGGAGAATGAAGATGATGAACATGAGAATTCCTCTTCTCTCCCATGCTTCTAAGCTCTCTCATCTTCTTTCCCATTCTGATCCTTTAAGCCAAACAAACCCTTATAATGTTATACTTTCTCTTTGGACCAATTTGCCCTCCAACTAAATGGTGTTTACCAAGATGCCATTTGGTTCAATTCCAACCAAATCCTTAATGCCACTACTAATCCTTCTTAGTATACAAATATACATGCTTAGGAAATATGGGATATTACATTCTCCCCCCTTAAATAGAATTCGTCCTCGAATTCTTTCCAATCATTAGGAAACAAGCTTCTCACATCTTCTTCCAATGAGGCGATGAATGTTCCATATGTTCCTCCCTTGGATACCTTCACGACTTTCGTTGAAGGTCATTTCATCCAAGAGAACAACCCACTTATATACTCGCGTCCAAATACTCTTGACTGTGAGTCTTAGCCCTTACACAACGCATCTCTTTCGAGGTCCCCAACCTCTACTCAGCATACTGAGCCTGTAGCCTTGGAACTGGTGGCAATCCGTACCTAGATGGATATTCATCGTACCTGATATCTGTCGAGCTCATCCTTACTTAACATAATCCACAGACTCTCCACTCTTGCCCTTGGTTTCTGGAAACAATACCATTCCAAGAAATCTTAGCATCTTATTGACATAAACTCAAGGCTAATTGTGCTTATCATAATGCCAAGCAACACCTAATCATGTGCCATAATTTATATCTGCATCAAAAGCATGTTATCTAAGCAATATCTCATAGAGCACTGAAATACCTTTCCAACGCTTCTGACGGCGCTCCGTTTCGAGTTGTAGAACTCAAGTTATGAATGTTTTAGTGAAACACAAATGTGTAGTCTGCAGACATTCGCTGCAGCGAACACAGAGTTCGCTGTAGCGAACCTGACAGAGCAGAACACGAATTTAAGGTTCTAACAACCATTATTTGCATCTCAATCCATTCCAAATCACCCTAACTTGTTTCAACATACCAGGACATGCAAGGACATCAAAAGAACACATTTGTACTAATTGATCAAGCATGCAACAACAATTATCCAAACACTGACACATTCAGGCATGATCTCACTAACCCGTTCAACATGTAATAAATTCCCATTCCTACCCAAGTTCTATCTAATGGAACTCACCTTGGTTAAATGGAGGTTAATAGGATGCTCTTGTTGCCATTGGACTCTTCTTGATGCCAAAACTTCGCCTCTAACATGAACAAACCCGTAACCCCCTTGAACTCATTTTCAGCACCAATCATCAATCTTCAAACTTGTTTATCTCCATCAATAATTAAGCTATGAGTATGAAATTTATATGTAAACTGAAGAGAATTTCGTGTAGAATCCAAAGCTTCGAGAATTACCTGAATCGGAGCCACGAGCAGAGAGTTATGACACTTTTAGTGGATGCTGTCCATGGGTTGCGAAAATGGAGAATGAAGATGATGAACATGAGAATTCCTCTTCTCTCCCATGCTTCTAAGCTCTCTCATCTTCTTTCCCATTCTGATCCTTTAAGCCAAACAAACCCTTATAATGTTATACTTTCTCTTTGGACCAATTTGCCCTCCAACTAAATGGTGTTTACCAAGATGCCATTTGGTTCAATTCCAACCAAATCCTTAATGCCACTACTAATCCTTCTTAGTATACAAATATACATGCTTAGGAAATATGGGATATTACATTCTCCCCCCTTAAATAGAATTCGTCCTCGAATTCTTTCCAATCATTAGGAAACAAGCTTCTCACATCTTCTTCCAATGAGGCGATGAATGTTCCATATGTTCCTCCCTTGGATACCTTCACGACTTTCGTTGAAGGTCATTTCATCCAAGAGAACAACCCACTTATATACTCGCGTCCAAATACTCTTGACTGTGAGTCTTAGCCCTTACACAACGCATCTCTTTCGAGGTCCCCAACCTCTACTCAGCATACTGAGCCTGTAGCCTTGGAACTGGTGGCAATCCGTACCTAGATGGATATTCATCGTACCTGATATCTGTCGAGCTCATCCTTACTTAACATAATCCACAGACTCTCCACTCTTGCCCTTGGTTTCTGGAAACAATACCATTCCAAGAAATCTTAGCATCTTATTGACATAAACTCAAGGCTAATTGTGCTTATCATAATGCCAAGCAACACCTAATCATGTGCCATAATTTATATCTGCATCAAAAGCATGTTATCTAAGTAATATCTCATAGAGCACTGAAAGACCTTTCCAACGCTTCTGACGGCGCTCCGTTTCGAGTTGTAGAACTCAAGTTATGAATGTTTTAGTGAAACACAAATGTGCAGTCTGCAGACATTCGCTGCAGCGAACACAGAGTTTGCTGTAGCGAACCTGACAGTGCAGAACACGAATTTAAGGTTCTAACAACCATTATTTGTATCTCAATCCATTCCAAATCAACCCTAACTTGTTTCAACATACCAGGACATGCAAGGACATCAAAAGAACACATTTGTACTAATTGATCAAGCATGCAACAACAATTATCCAAACACTGACACATTCAGGCATGATCTCACTAACCCGTTCAACATGTAATAAATTCTCATTCCTACCCAAGTTCTATCTAATGGAACTCACCTTGGTTAAATGGAGGTTAATAGGATGCTCTTGTTGCCATTGGGCTCTTCTTGATGCCAAAACTTCACCTCTAACATGAACAAACCCGTAACCCCCTTGAACTCATTTTCAGCACCAATCATCAATCTTCAAACTTGTTTATCTCCATCAATAATTAAGCTATGAGTATGAAATTTATATGTAAACTGAAGAGAATTTCGTGTAGAATCCAAAGCTTCGAGAATTACCTGAATCGGAGCCACGAGCAGAGAGTTATGACACTTTTAGTGGATGCTGTCCATGGGTTGCGAAAATGGAGAATGAAGATGATGAACATGAGAATTCCTCTTCTCTCCCATGCTTCTAAGCTCTCTCATCTTCTTTCCCATTCTGATCCTTTAAGCCAAACAAACCCTTATAATGTTATACTTTCTCTTTGGACCAATTTGCCCTCCAACTAAATGGTGTTTACCAAGATGCCATTTGGTTCAATTCCAACCAAATTCTTAATGTCACTACTAATCCTTCTTAGTATACAAATATACATGCTTAGGAAATATGGGATATTACATAAATGCTATAAAAATTGAAGAAAGTAAATTGTCAAATGTTTCTCTTTTTAGGATTGATCTATATTTTATAATCTTCTATTTTAACCATATGTTGATGTACACATACACATTTGAATTTTTGTTAAACATTCATATGTTTTGCAGATGTGTTGATGTACACATACAAATTTGAATTTTTGTTAAACATTCATATATTTTGCAGATTTTTATGATGAAAGGAAGATAGTTGTTGTGACAACAACAATTTACTTAAATGAAATATGAGTATAACAACTACAAGAGGATCAAAGGCAAATAAATGCTATAAAATTTGAAGAAAGTAAATTGACAAATATTTTTCTCCTTAAAATGTCTTTTTTTTTTCTTTTTAGAGTGAAGTCTCATTTTAGTCCCTCACAAAAACTGTAGAGATCAGATTAGTCCCTGAGAAAAAAAATCCATATTAAATCCCTTACAGATTTTAACCGAGCCATGTTAGTCCCTCAACTAACATTTTTTAAAATCGGTTTTTTTCTTACTTTTGAACCGTGACTGGACTGCTAATAAAGACTCATTTTAGTCCCTCACAAAAAAGGAAGAGTCCAAATTAGTCCCTAAAAAAAATAAGGTCTATATTTAATCCCTTACAAAATATAATCAAACCATGTTAGTCCCTCTTCTAGTTTTTTTTTTCAAATCGATTTATTTTTTTAAAACTGTGACTAGACTCCTATTTTACGACTATTGAATTGAAATTATTTATGAAGGGATTGTAGATAAATCATTACGATACCACGGCGTTCTTTTCTTTGTTTGGTTTATTATCAGGCTTATGGGTGGGTGACTATGGTTTTTGTTATGTATTCTTGTGTATTAGGCGTCGTTATTGTATCAGTTGTTAATGATCTTTTAGGAACGTTTAGTTTTGTTACTAAGGTGATTTAGGATAATTTCTTGCTTTTGTTATTAATACTTGTGGCCAAAATAATACACATGGTATGTTGAAAGAAAATTGGGTTATACCATATCACTTAAGTTTTGATGATAACAAAGTATTTAATGAACAATTAGATACACTAACATATGTTCAAGTGTGTAGGATCATTAGTCAAAAAACTTATCGGACTCTGACTCTGATAGGAACTTAAGAAGAGAAGCTAGAGACTCAGATTATGAAAGATCAGAATATGATGACTCAAATTTTGAATAATAAGATTTTAATGTCTCATAGGGAACCCAGTTTCTGGTGGAAACTTAGACTCTGAAGACCATGTGCAAAGAAACTTAACCTCTGACCCATAATCAATTTTTGAAAACAGGTATATCTTGTCAGGTCCAGTCATAGTTTAAAAATACGAAAAAAGTTGTTTGAAAAAAATATTAAAAGAGGGACTAACATGACTCAGCTAAATTTTGTAAGAGATTAAATAGAGACTTTTTTTCTCAGAGACTAATTTGGACTCTCCCTTTTTGTGAGGGACTAAAATGGGTCTTCGTTGGTGGTCCAATCACGGTTCAAAAGTAAAAAAAATCGGTTTGAAACAATATTAGTAGAGGGACTAACATGGATCGGTTAAATTTTGTAAGGAATCTAATAGGGACTTTTTTTTTTCTCAGGGACTAATGTGGCCTCTACAGTTTTTGTGAGGGACTAAAATAGAACTTCACTCTTCTTTTTATAAACCATTTATAATGGCAAGAATTGTCATAATTATCTCTCGATGTAGCAAGAAATTTTACCACTTAATTTTTTTTCTTCATATTTTAAGAAAAAAATTCTACAATCAACACTGTTTAAAATAAATAACTTATTATGTGTACCTACATTATTATTTTATTTTTTATTTGAATGATAATATATAAAAAAACTAATAATTAAAATTTTTAATTTTTATTTCACATAAACTTAAATTTAAAATAAAAAACAAATACAAAAATATTTTATGATTATTAACCGCGCAACGCGCAGGTCACAATCTAGTTATATAAAAAAAAATCTCATGTAGCAACTCAACTTTAAGTAAGATGGGATTGATGTTGTTGAGGTTGTGAATAACACATGTGGCCTTACAATGATTATAATTTTGATGGATAGTGCACAAATAAATTTAATTGTGTCAAAGGATTAAAAGGTGGATTTGGCTTAAAGCATGAAAGAATTATTTTTGTTTATTCGGTGGAATTGAATTAGAGAAAGAAGAAATAACTTTTTGCATACCAGAAGGATGGTTATAATTTTAACGCATCCCAGGAGGATGGTTATAATTTTTAGATCATTGTTTGTAACAAAAGCAAAGCATCCCTGAAGGATAGCGAAATAACATTGTATAGTTCATGAAGAACTCATAATGCTTTATTTATTTTTATTTTTATTTTTGGATATGTAAGAAGTATTTTGTCACTAAATTGATTTTTTTTTTATAAAAAAAAAACAGATAATTTTAAGACTAATGTGACAATCTAGTTTACTATTGTGTTATTTCTAAATATTAGAATTTACAAAAGTATTATTTTAAATATTAATATTTAATATTGACTTTATGATAATTATCTCATTATAATATTTTTATTTCTTTTACTTTTATGATAGCACTACTAAGTATGTAAAATCTTACAAAATTGGATTTTGGGGCTCTTGATATTTCGGGAAAGAACTATTTGACAAGGGCCCTAGACGCCCAAATTCATTTAAGCGCATAAGGTCACGGTGACACTATTAAAGAAGGAAATAAATCATCTGATCAACAAAAGGCAAAAGCCATGATATTCCTTCGTCGTCACCTTCACGAGGATCTTAAAAATGAGTATCTTATCGTAATTGACTCACATGTCTTGTGGAAAAATTTGAAAGATAGATATGATCATCAAAAAACGGTTATCCTACCAAAAGCTCGATATGAATGGATGCATTTACATTTGCAGGATTTTAAAAGTGTAAGTGATTATAATTCTTCGATGTTTAGAATAACTTCTAAGTTATTATTATGTGGAGAAAAAGTAACTGATGAAGATATGCTAGAAAAAACATTTTCCACTTTTCATGCATCCAATGTGCTCCTGCAGCAGCAGTATCGAGAAAAGGGGTTTATTAAATATTTTGACCTAATATCTTGTCTTCTTGTGGCTGAGCAAAATAATGAAGTATTGATGAAAAATCACGAGGCACGTCCCACTGGTACAACTCTATTCCCAGAAGTCAATATGGCAAGGCACGACCACTATAAGAAAAATCCTGGTCGCGGTCGTGCATACGCACATGGTCGTGGTCGTAACTATGCTCATGGTCTTCGTTTTGATCGTGGTCGCAATGGGAATCATAAAAACACATTTCCACCCGAAGTGGAAAAATGTTGAAAATAATGAAAAAGAGGGTCAGAGTAGCAAAACAAATGAAAATATTTTCTATCGTTGTGGAGGAAAAGGTCATTGGAGTCGCACTTGTCGTACTAAAAAACACCTTGTTGATCTTTATCAAAAATCACTGGAAAAAAAAGGAAAGGATCGAGACTCACTTTGCTAATGAAGATGATGATCCAAATTACGGTAATATGGATGTTACCCATTTAGATATTGGTGACTTCTTTGCTGATCCAGATGGAAAAATTGATCACCTTATTGGAGATGGAAGTGTCAAGAAATAAAATTTATGAAAATTTTCATTTTAAGTTTTATGGATGTTTTGAATTTTATTTTCTAATAATAATAAAGTGTGTTTTCTACTTGTTTGTTTACATAATTTACTATTAAATAATTTGTGTTTTTAATGTGCGCTTATAACTTATTGTTAAAAAAATTATTATTGTTGTTAGAATGAATATAGACACTAGCTCCAGTAATGAAGATATGTGCCTTGCTGATAGTGCAACAACCCACACAATTCTCAAGCATAAAAGATATTTCTCTAATTTAGTGAATCGAAAAACTGATGTCAGTACTATTTCTGGCACCTAAAAAATAATTGAAGGCTCTGGAAGAGCCCATATGTTGTTACGGGGTGGAACAATATTGCACATTGATAATGCATTATATCCCCCCAAGTCCCATAAAAATTTATTAAGTTTCAAAGATATCCGCCTAAATGGATACCATATTGAAACAGGAGCTGATGGAGGGAATGAATATCTGTGTATTACAAAACACAATTCAGACACAAAATGTGTACTGGAAAAGCTATCAGCTTTATCCTCTGGCATGTACTACACTTATATTAGTACAACTGAAGCACATGCAATTGTAAACCAGAAGTTTACAAATAATGATAAATTTCTAATTTGGCATGATCGGTTGAGCCATCCCGGTTATATAATGATGCGAAAAATAATTTAAAATTCATGCGGTCATCAATTAATGAGTAGGGAAATTATTCAATCGAATAAGTTCTCATGCAGCTCTTGCTCACAGGGGAAGTTGATAATTCGGCCATCACCAACAAAAAGTGGAAATGAATCTATCAGTTTTTTAGAGCGTATACGTGGTGATATTTGTGGGCCAATACACCCATCATGTGGACCATTTAGATATTTTATGGTTTTAATTGATGCATCAACTAGATGGTCACATGTTTGTTTGTTGTCAACTTACCAGGAGTTTGCGAGATTGCTAGCTCAAGTGATTCGAGTAAGAGCTCATTTCCCCGATTATCCTGTCAAAAAAATCCGTCTTGATAATGCTACAGAATTTTCATCTCAAACATTTAATGAGTATCGTATGTCTATTGGGATTGACATTGAACACCCAGTAACACATGTTCATACACAAAATGGACTTGTAGAATCATTTATTAAACGAATAAAATTAATTGCAAGACCACTGATTATGAGATGCAAGCTTCCAGTTTCTGCTTGGGAACATGCATTTTTGCATGTTGCAACATTAATTCACATCAGGCCAAGGAGTTACCACACCTTTTCCCCTTTACAATTAGTTTTTGGTAAAGAACCTAATACTTCCCATCTAAATTTTATTGGATGTGCGGTGTATGTTACAATCTCTCTACCACATCACAATAAGACGAGTCCTCAAAGGAGGATGGGAATATATGTTGGATATGAATCTCCGTCTATTATAAAGTACCTTGAACAACCAATAGGAGATTTATTCACTGCTCGTTTTGCTGATTGTCATTTTGATGAATCAAATTTTCCAGCATTAGGGGGAGAGAATAAGAAGCTGGAAAAAGATATCAGTTGGAATGAATTATCATTATCTCATCTTGATCCTCGAACAAAACAATGTGAACTAGAAGTGCAAAAGATAATTCACCTGCAAAACTTAGCAAATCAATTGCCAAATATGTTCACTGATCCAAAAGGTGTGACTAAATTATATATACCAGCTGCAAATGCTCCAATAAAAATTGATATCCCTGTTGGACAAACTAATGAGTCTCAACCATGCCTGAAGCATGGTAGACCAATCGGTTCCAAAGATAAAAATCCTCGAACAAGAAAGGGAGCTAAGAATAAAGATGGTCCAAGTAAGGATATAGAAAATCTAAAAGAATCGTCAGACATAATAGACATTTCATCTCTAGAAAAGATTGACCAGGTACCTGGAACTCATGAAAATAAAGAGATCTCGATAAATTATGTCCAAAATGGACTACAATGGAATCGAAGCAAAGTCGACATTAATGATGTTTTTGCATACAATATAGCGCTAAATGAGATAAATGGCAAAGAGGATGAGGAACCAACGTCTATCAAAATTTGTAGACAAAGTGAGCATTAGCCAAAATGGAAGGATGCAATTGAAGCAGAATTAAACTCACTTTACAAAAGACAAGTTTTGGGACCTGTAGTCCGAACACCTGAAGGTATGAAGCCAATTGGATACAGATGGGTTTCCCTACGAAAACGAAATAAAAAAGGTGAAATTATGAGATACAAAGCTCGACTTGTCGCTCAAGGATTTTCCCAAAGACCTGGAATTGATTTTGATGAGACATATTCACCTGTAATGGATGCAAGCACTTTTCGATATCTAATAAGCCTAGTAGCACATTAAGGGCTTAATTTGCACATGATGGATGTTGTAACAGCTTATCTATATGGTTCACTTGATAGTGAAATTTACATGAAACTCCCTGAAGGGTTCAATATACCAGATGCACACAACTCCGAATCTCGAGAACGCTACTCCATAAGATTGAACAAGTCTCTCTATGGGCTGAAACAGTTTGGACGAATGTGGTATAATCGCCTCAGTGAATATTTTCTTAGAGAAGGATATACAAATAACTCCATTTGTCCTTGTATTTTTATAAAAAGATCAAGAAAGGAATTCACAATAATATCTGTCTATGTGGATGACATAAATATTATTGGAACTCCTGAAGAGCTCCCAAAAGCTATGAGTTGTTTAAAGAAAGAGTTTGAGACGAAGGACCTAGGAAAGACAAAATTATGTCTAGGTTTGCAAATTGAACATTTGGACAAAGGAATATTTGTACATCAAGAAGGCTATATAAAAAAATTGTTAAAACGCTTCTATATGGACAAAAGTCATCTGTTGTATACTCTAATGGTTGTTAGATCATTAGATGTGGAGAAAAATCCTTTCAGACCTCGAGAAAAGGATGAAGAATTGCTTGGTTTTGAAGAACCATATCTCATTGCAATTGGAGCACTAATGAACCTTGCTAATTATACACGTCTTGATATATCATTTGTTGTAAATCTATTAGCAAGATACAATTCTTCACCTACACGAAGACATTGGAACGGAGTCAAACATATACTTCATTACCTTAGAGGTACAATAGACATGGGTTTGTTTTATACAAAAGTATCCTAATTCGAATTAACAGGTTATGCAGATGCAGGTTACTTGTCAGATCCTCATAATGGTATATCACAAATTGGTTATTTGTTTACATGTGAGGGTACAACTATTTCATGGAGATCGGTGAAACAAACCATAGCAGCAACATAATCTAATCATGCAGAACTTTTAGCATTACATGAGGCAAGTCGAGAATGCATTTGGTTGAGATCCTTAATTCAACACATCCAAAATACTTTTGGTTTATCTTTTGAAAAATTAAATACAACGATCATATATGTGTTAGAACAAGATTTGTTCTGATCAATATTCTTAGTTTTGATGATAACAATGTATATGAATTTTGTATGAGATAATGTGGTACTCTAATACTACGCAATTTCCATTTCAGGAATTACATAAAGAGTATGCACAAAATCAGCGCAATAAGCACTGACTCAGAAGGTTCAGCATGCAACATCAGAACATGGTCTGGCAAGACATCAGAAGATGGTCAAGCAGAATCAGAACATGGTCTATGGAAGCATCAGAAGAACTTGAGATCAGAAGCAGAAGCACTGAAGTTCTCATGGTATCACGCTAAGAAGCACTTCAAGGTCAGAAGACAAGAAGATGTTCTGCACCAAGCTGTTTGACTCTGATGATATTTAAACGTTGTTTACACAAACATCAGATCAGAAGCAAGTACAAGATGGCAGGCTACGCTGACTGACAAAAGGAACGTTAGAAGCTATTAAAGGCAACGTCAGCAGACACAGCGAAAGCAAGGCTCGAGGTAGTTGACAAAAGAGTGAAACATTAAATGCAATGCTGTACAGATTAGAAAAAGCATTAAATGCTCCCAACGGTCATCTTCTCAAACGCCTATATATTGAAGTTCTGATGAGAAGCTGAATACAACACTTGCGCAAATATACAGAAACGCTGTCAAATTCAAAAAGCTCTCAAACTTCATCTTCAACCTCACTACATTGCTGTTGTAATATATTAGTGAGATAAGCTTAAACTTAAGAGAAAATCACAGTTGTGATAATAGCTTTCTAAGAAGCATTGTAACTCTTAAAAGAATTTGTTTACATTAAGTTGTAAGAACTAGAGTGATCAGGTTATTGATCAGTATACTCTAGAAAGTCTTAGAGGGTATCTAAGCAGTTTGTTCCTAGAGTGATCAGGTTGCGATCAGTATACTCTAGAAGGCTTAGAAGTTGTCTAAGTGGAAAACCATTGTAATCTTGTGTGATTAGTGGATTAAATCCTCAGGTGAGGTAAATCACTCCAAGGGGGTGGACTGGAGTAGTTTAGTTAACAACGAACCAGGATAAAAATCATTGTGCAAATTGTTTTTATCTTACAAGTTTTAAAGCTACACTTATTCAAACCACCCCTTTCTAAGTGTTTTTCTATCCTTCAATATGAAGATAATACCGCATGCATCGCTCAATTGAAAGATGGCTACATTAAAGGAGACCGGACAAAATACATCCAAGGGGGAGTGTTATAAACATTTATACTAGTGGATGTCAATCCCTCTTCTTATTGTTCGTCTTCCTATTCCATTTTAATGTACATGATTTTCTACCTCCCTTGGATCCTATAAATAAGACCCATATTACAATGTAAAGTTCACCCTTGAGAAGAATATAATACAATGTTGCTTGTTCTCCTCTCTTCCTATCTTTTGATCTCTATATAGTTTCGTTTAGTTTATAATAAAATTAATTTATAAAAGAATAATTTAGCTATAGTGAAAATTTTAGTTATAGTGAAAAATATTTAAGGGGGATACTCTAATGCTCTAATATATTTATATTATAGTGAAAAAAAATTCAAGTGCGAATGGACTAGATGTAGCTATCAAGCTTGGTGGTGAACCAGAATAATCTCATGTCTTATTTCTATCTTTTTATATTTTACTTTAATTTATCTTTTGTTTACGATCAAATTTTTAGAAAACAAAATTTTGTAAGTGACACAATTCAAATATCATTTTCTTGTTTTTTATCACCTTCGAAAAACATGACCTAAAGAAAAAGAAATCATAACACACTTAAATAACTTGTACATAGAGAAAATTATTTGGTGGAGTATGGTTGTCTAAAGCTCGAAAATTATAGGGTTGATTAATGTTGTGAAAACGATGCCAAGAACAGAGTATAATAGGGAACATAACGGAAAGTAAGAAGAACAACAATAAATTAGTTATAACTGTTATTCTTTACTTTCTCTCTGAATCAAGATTACAGGTGATATAAGAATGACAAATAACCCCCTCACCCTAAATTAGGATTTGTTGCATGCAATGATGAGAGACTGATATGCTATTTATAATAAACCTAACATACTAAACTAATGAGCTTTTTCACAAATATCAATTTCAAGCTAACTTATAGTACAATCTAACTTAACCAATTGAACCTTACAAATAGGCCTAATTCAAAATACTAACAACCCTAGCATTTCGACACCCACATACTAGAACACACTTCAGCTACAGTATGCAGGTCTTCGACAGCAGCATGCGAACAGACTTCGACCTCATGCATATTCTCGGTTGAACCATAAGCTACCCTTTAACCTAATAGAGTTCGATCTGATTCTTATAATTAAGAATTAAGAGAGGAATGAATGTTTTTTACAGTTAAAGAAAATAATTTTGAGAGTCTCGGGGTTGCCTCTTATTTTTTTGAAAAATCTTGAGGAGAATTAGTAAAATATGATTTTTACACAACTCTGCATTGCATCACACACTTGAGAGATCATGTCGCATAGGAGAACTTGAATAAAATGTCTGAATTATGTAATAACTAAGCTTGCATATATGAGTACATTGTGTCACACGACAAGATCAGGTTAGAACTAGGTCTCGATATCTTCATAAAAATGTAGGTATAGAATATTTTATAAACTCAATAGATTTAATTTCTCCTAAAAATGCGTTGTGCAACTTAATATACAATTAAAAAAGTAATTATGAAACATAAAGTGAAAGATATACGTTCAACTTTCTTACTAATTTGGCCATGAAATACAAACAAATTAAACTTTTACATTAATAAAGAATTTATATGTATTTGATTTTTTCTTTCTAATGGCTCAATAATCACTTTGATTGGATAGTTGTGAATAATTATAACTTGAGATATGGTTTGAACACCACATACTGATCGTTAAGAAAACCAAAATAATGAAAAAGGCATCAGAATAATACCAAAAGGTCTAAAAAATATAAAACAAAATTATTTTTCTCAAATCTCATACCTTAAAACTAAAACAAGAGTGTTAATACTTGTTTTTCAAGTAACAAAAAACATGTCTCTACTAGATAATAAAACTAATGGGTAATCATGAAAGTTGTCGGGTTATGAAGTGAATCCAAACCTGATCACCAGGTTAGGAGAACATATTTGATTCCTAATATTTTTAGCATTTTTAATATGATGCTTCACTTTCTTCGGCATCCTCGTTCAAAATATCATCATTATAAATTAAAGGGAACAAATAAAGTGAAGTTTGAAGGATAACATAATATATAGTCGCGAATATAGGCAAATTATGTGTCTCAATGTAGAATTAGATGTAAATTCACTAAATGACAAACACTTTTCTCAATTATATGGGTGTTACACCTTTTGCCCAAACCGCACACAAATACGGTGGGAGAACTGATTTTTTTAAAATGTTGCGGATAGCAAGAGTCGCCACCGACTTTTAATTTATCCAATTGGAAAGGCAAAAAGAACATGAAAGACATTTAAAAGATTTTGAGTTCGGGGGGTAGGTTATACAAAGGGAAGGTGTAAGCACCCTTTGTATCGGGTGCAGTTACCGTGCATAGATAAAAATCTATGCACCATGCATAGATTATTATGGACCCTTGGATCATTGGATCAAATTCTAGATATCAATTGTTATTACTCAATACTCACCACTCAATACCCAATACCCAATACTCAATACTGAATTAAAAACATGATCCAATGGCTTATGTAGGCTTATGCATGGTGCATAGATAAAATCCATATGCATATTAGCCAAAGCCCTTTGTATCGATGGTTATCCATGGGCTCTTAATCAATTTAGCTCACTTTTGTTTGAATTGTTTGAAAAGAAGTGTCGTGTGTGATTTAGGAAAAGATTTGAATAAAGATTTTAGTTTGTAAATAAGCGTAGCCTTTTGAAATGATTTGAAAAGGGGTGTGAAAAGTAATTTGAAAGTTTGAACGTGAGTAAGCATTTAAGAGCATCTACCCTAAGATTATCTTTTTTGTTCTTTAAGTTTTCGTTTGAAAGGGCTATCCATACCATAAAGAGGGTAAGTAGTCCTTTCATTGGATGTATCGGATCATCGAGGGTTATCGTTTGCCATAAGACTGTCCCTACCATAAAGAGGGCAGGTAGTCTCAGGGAAGGATATAATAGTCATTTAGGCAACAGTAAGGACACCTTAGCACTCGAAGGGACTATCATCATTTATCGAGGCAACATCGAGGGACGAGATCATTTTATTCGTAGGCATCTCGAAGGGACTATGATCTTTTATTCCGAGAGACTATGATAATTTGAATTCGTAGGCAGCTGGCTAAGATATCCCTACATCCGAGGGACTTGACTATTTTATCGAAAGACATCAATAGAGGGGGTTACCTCAAAGGTGTGTAGGTGCAACAATCATGTGATTCTGATTCAATTATATTATCTTGTAAATTAGTGATCTAGATTCAGTTAATAGTCTTGCCACTCCCTATTGTTACTAACCACGCAATTAATATCATGCAGAAAAATAAAGTGCGGAAATTAAAAGTTCCTACGCTATTACAAGACTTCGGGGAGGGGGGTTACATAACCAAAACGGAAAAGGCAAAAAATAAATGCAGAAAAGAAACCTACAACTATTACAAGGCTTTGGGGCAGTTACATAATAATTAATAAAATATGCGGAAAATAAAAAGCCTAAGTACTATTACAACCCTTAGCAGTTACATAACATGAAACATTATGAAGAAATAAAATATGGAAATAAAAATCCTAATTACTATTACAAACCAGGAACACTTACATAAATTATTAAAAAAATTATGCGAGAAAGTAAATAGCGGACGGATTGAGAAATCGAGAAAATATTTGAAGAAGAGGATGAAAAAGATTTGATGTTTAGAAAAATATTTTAAGTTAATGTTAATTGAATCCTAAATTAAATTATGAATATCCTAAATCTAATCAATTATTGAAGAAGTTATCTAATTATTAAATCAAATCAAATTAAATCTAATCTAATTGAATTTTAAATTGAAATTTAGTCTTAATTAAAAAAATCTAATCTAATCCTAAGTATAGTCAATTAAAATAAATGTTAAGACAATCAAAATCAAATTAACTATTAAAACTAAATGTTTTTGTGAATTTATGATTTTATGGAAATTAAGTGAATTAATCAACCTAATTGCTAAAATTAAATTAATTAAACAAAAAGGTGAAAGAAAAAATAATTAATATTCTAAACCCTAATCCTAGTCCTAATTAGTTATGGCTTGATTTTAATTATGTGGTTAAATAAAGAAAATTGTAGAGAAAGAAGAAAGAAAAAAAATTGACAAAAAGAAAGGGTAAACCTGGGGGTCGAACCCGAGTTGGGAAGGTGATTGGCGCTTGTATGCCACCAGCTGTGCCATCGTGCTTTTGGTGTTAGTGGATGGATCGCTGGCGGTTAAGGCGTGAAAGAGTGACGCGGATCTGGTTGATTCGGTGGTTTTGACTGAGTTCCACTTCTCTTTTGTTTTCCTTTGGTAGATTATTTTCCATGTGATTTCATATTCTTACCCATATGTATTCTCTCTTCTCCATTCACACAAACAAAATCAAATCAAAAGAAAACAACACTTTTAGAACAATAATCATGACCATCAATTGAACCAATAAAAAGCTAACAAAAATAAAAAATAAACAACACCACCTGAGAGCTTCGATGGCGGTTTGTGGAAGAAAGATGCGCGTTGAACCACTCGATTCTACGGTGAGAGGAAGATGTAAGTTCTTGAGTTTCTTTTTGAAAGTGTTCTTGATGTTCTTCAACAAGCTATGAAGTTGTTATGGTATTCATGAGAGAGTGAAGTTTGATCTTAGAGAGAAGGAGGAGAAAATAATTTGTGTTTGTGAGAAGAGAGAGAGAGTGAGAATAAGGGTTGGAAAGTTATTGTGAATGTCTAATGTGTAAAAATTAGTGATATTTATAGTGTAACTTAGGTCAACAAATATGGAATAGAAAAATCAAATATTAACTATTCCTTAAAAGCTTAAATGAAAAATAATTTGATTGTGATCTTTTAAATGATTAACTAATATTTTCTTGTTAAGATCTTTACTTGTTACCCAAGTTGTGAAAGTGTTAAAAATAAAACAAATAAAATTAAAAACTTCTTTTTTTTGGATTTTTTTAATATTTTATAATTTTTGGTGATTTTTTGACTAAAAAATGCATAAAAGTGAAAATTGACTATTTTAAAAAATGTCTATTTAATTAGTGCGAAAATTAAATTAAAATAATAAAAAAATACAATTTTTATGATTTTTGAATAATAGAAATAAAATTAGAATTAAAATTAGAAAAAAAATATAAAAAGAGAAATGTTAGAAGTGAGATTCGAGTCCGAGACTTCTCGCTTATGTACCTTTTAACCTCAAATCCTTACCAACTGTGCCACGTCACTTATTCAAAATAAAATGACGTTTGCAAATGTCCGAGGGCAAATTTTGGGGTATGACAACTGCCCCTGTTCAATCTTCTTAAACCTGAGGATGTAGATTGGCTTGTGGGCTTGTCGGAATTTGAAGGTGGAAGATGATTGAACACTAGAATACCAAGAAATTTTCCCTTGCTGATGTAACAAATGCTGTCATGATTAATTCAGCATCATCCATCACTCAAACTTTGAGCGGGCAATTGGCTGATGCCAGTGGAAACTGTTGGAAATGGCAGCTAACTCCAAAGTGGCTGTTGATCCTTTTGTAACACAAATCAACAAAAGTGGCTCGCAAAGTGTTCGACAAAAGTTCATAATCAATATCTTTCTTCTTTTTTCTAGGTTTGATTGCCGGAGGTTTAAAACCCCCGCAATCTCAATAGTTTTCATATTTTAGCCAAACTATTCTCTACGTGGCGTGCCACGTAAACTCCCTTAGTGAAAACTAACGGGAGATCAAATTTAGGGACTGGAAAGTTTGGGAGGATCATTCTTTAAGAAAAAATTTAAAGGGATTAAAACTGAAATTCGTTATATTTATAGAGACTAAAAACTTATTTAACCTTAAATTTTTAAAAAATAATGTAAAAAATTTTAAAGTAACATTACAAAACAATTAAACTCTATAAAATTTACACCTCATTTAATTGTAAAATAGAGATTAATTATATACAGTGCCATTGTAATTTTCTTTTACAGAGAGTCGGTACACAACATCAATATTATTTTATAAATAATTAAAATAAAAATTAAATTACAATAAACATTTAACCGTAACTGAATGTATTACTTTACAAATTAGAATATGAAATATTGGTTTATAAACTTTATTATTATTATTATATGAACCCATGTTTGGGTTGGGTGTGTGTTGCATTATTATAGCATTGGATGTTATTAGTAAAGAAAAGGAAGGAAAATGAAACGATTCCTGTCCGTCAGGTTCCAGTATGCCACGCCTTACTTCCCGCTTTCTCCCATTCTCTCGGATCACTCTTCTTCTTCTCCTAATTCTCTTTTCACTTTCTCTCTCTTTTTTCAATCCAATACCAACAACCACCACCTATTATTGCCATGGATGACCGAATCGACGATGATGACAAGGACAGAGATCCCCTCGCCGCCATGAGCGCCGTTCCACCTCATCGCAAAGCCCATTCCTACAGCCAACAGCTCCGTGGTACATCCACACACAAACGCCAACATCAAGTTCGCAATCACAGTCTCGACGATAGCCGCATTTCCAATAACATCATCGAGTCCTTCTACGAGTCCGATTCCGATGACGACTTTTTCCCACATTCTAATCCTAATGCTGCTGATGAATACATGGAAGGTGGCGGCATTTCTGATGATCTGTCTCAGTATCAGCCATTGCAGGAATTTATTGGCAGCGGTGGCGGTGCTGGTGTCTTCAAGTCTCCCATTAGAGCCGCCGTTCATCCCGGTAGACCACCTTGTCTTGAGTTAAGGCCTCATCCTTTAAGAGAGACTCAGGTCGGTAAATTCCTCAGAAACATTGCATGTACTCAAACGCAGTTGTGGGCTGGACAGGAATGCGGGGTTAGAGTTTGGGAGTTTCAGAATGCCTATGAACACGGTTGCGGTCTTGGTGGAAGAGTTAGAAGGGGTGACGAGGACGCTGCGCCATTTTATGAATCTACTGATACCTCTCCCACATTATGTTTGACGGTGGACAGCGGGAATAGGTTGGTCTGGAGCGGCCATAAGGATGGCAAGATTAGGTCATGGAAAATGGATCAACAATTTTCTACTCCCTTCAAGGAAGGTCTTTCTTGGCAGGCACACAGAGGTCCCGTTCTTGCCATGGTCATAACTTGCTATGGTAGGTCTCTCCCTCTAGTACTCTAGTATATTCAAAATTATTAAATCTCATTTGTTTCCTTCACTACTAGTACCCACTCACTTACTTGCTGCTTTCTCCTCCAGGTGATCTCTGGTCAGGTTCTGAAGGCGGTGTTATTAAGATATGGCCATGGGAGTCCCTTGAAAAATCTCTTTCTTTGTCTCCAGAAGAAAGACACATGGCAGCCTTACTTGTCGAGAGATCATTCATTGACCTCAGAGCTCAAGTCACAGTCAATGGTGTCTGCAGTATATCTTCTCAAGAGGTTAAATGTTTACTGTCTGATCATATTAGAGGCCGTGTATGGTGTGCTAGCGCTCTATCCTTTTCACTCTGGTTAGTATGCTTCTTCCCGTTCCTACTTATCCGTTATGTTCGATCAACGTGTCATTTTACTTCCTTAACTTTTGCTGCTGCTACCAGTCTACCCTAACTGAATCAACTCCAAATAATATATGAATTTGAATAACTTGGAATCCATCATTTTATAGGGATGCCCGAACAAAGGACCTTTTGAAAGTATTTAACATTGAAGGTCAGGCAGAGAATCGAGTTGACATGTCATCCGTGCAGCAAGATCAAGCACTAGAAGACGAAATGAAGGTCAAGTTTGTTGCCACTTCGAAAAAGGACAAGTCCCAGAGTACCAGCTTTCTGCAGAGGTCACGTAATGCAATTATGGGAGCTGCAGATGCCGTCCGCCGAGTTGCAACCAAGGGAGCTGGAGCGTTTGTTGACGATACCAAGAGAACAGAAGCTCTTGTCCAAACAAACGATGGGATGATTTGGAGTGGATGTACAAATGGCTTACTTGTGCAATGGGATAGCAGTGGAACCCGTTTGCAGGATTTTAGTCGCCACCCTTGTGCTGTCCAATGCTTCTGTACTTTTGGAACACGAATATATGTAGGCTATGTGAGTGGTATTATCCAAATACTGGACTTAGAAGGCAATATATTGGCAGGATGGGTTGCTCATAACAGTCCTGTGCTTAAATTGGCTGTTGGTGACGGTAATGTTTATAGCTTGGCAACTCACGGTGGCATACGTGGATGGAATATTGCATCTCCAGGTCCTGTCGATAACATAATAAGATCAGAGCTAGCCACAAAGGAACTTACTTATACCAGACGGCACAGTATCAGAATTTTGATTGGCACATGGAATGTTGGTCAAGGTAGAGCTTCTCAAGAGGCACTTCTGTCGTGGCTGGGGTCTGTTGTATCAGATGTTGGTATTGTTGTTGTTGGTTTGCAAGAAGTGGAGATGGGTGCTGGTTTTCTTGCAATGTCGGCGGCAAAAGAAACTGTAAGACTTTATTCACATTCTTAATCATGCAATTAAGTTTTGTGTGAAGCCTTGTTTTTTTTTAATGTTTAACTACCTGACTTTATTCACATCAACTTTGTTCCATTTTGAAGGAACCACTATAAGATTATAATATATGGATGGATATGATATGGTTCTAGCAGGTTAGCCTAGCCAAAAGAACATCTGGCCCAACCCATAATTCTTAGAGGGGAGTTTCAGTAGAGAGTCAAGCTAGGGTTTCAGCCAAGAGTAAAGTCTATGGAAGTATTTTGGTGGATCATGAACAATAGGATCAAGAGTGACATTTTGCAGGAAGATGTTGGAAAACCAACAATGTAAATAACATTAAATTTTTGGGGTAGAAGGGTAGAATAAATAGTTAGATTGATTATTTAGTTGACAAGTTAATATTAAATAAATGAAGAGAAAAAGTGGTCTTAGAATTTGAGATAGGCCTAACTCAATTAAAAAATATAGCTCGTTAGGTGAGGATTGCCCAAGCCTTATGAGGATTACTTTGACCTAGCTGATGTGGTGAATACTTATGTGATGATCATGTGATGAATACTTATGTTCAGCTTATGAACAAAACATTCTGTTGGCGGGTTTCCAAAAGTGTAGGGACCTCTCAGTCTCTCACCCTGTTTAAAATATTTATCCTGACTATTTTAAGAAGAGGTTAACTTTAGAGTGCTGTATATTTTCCCTTGTGTGTATACCTTATAACCTTACCATATTATGTTTGCAGATTTGGATTGTGAAAACAGTTTTGTCGAAGTTGAAATTATAAGAAGAAACTTGATCTAGTAATATGTTTGTTTATCGTAACATTGCCTTTAAAGATAGTACTGTATACTGCTAATGTTCTAGTGGTTGCAGCTGTAGCTAATAAAATTTTTCCCTCTCTGTTCTTTTCTTTTTTTTTTTCAAAAAGAAAATAAAAATCCCAAAAAGGAACTTAGTCTGGTAATATGTTTGTTTATCTTAACATTTTCATTAAAGATATCACTGTTTACTGCTACTGTCTGAGTGGTAGCAGCTGTAGCCAATGACAATTTTTCCCCTTGTTACTTTCTTATCTTTTTTCTTTTTATAAAAAGAAATTCAAAATCACATGTATATGATAATTGAAAACTGTGTAAATCTCAGGAACAATCTTGTGTAATATGTATATTCTATCCATGCATTTACTACCTGTATCACAATTGTAGGTAGGTCTAGAAGGAAGTGCAATGGGGCAGTGGTGGCTGGATACAATAGGAAAGGCCTTGGAAGAAGGAAAAGCTTTTGAGCGTATGGGTTCTAGGCAGCTTGCTGGTTTGCTTATATCTCTTTGGTGAGTGAGTGTAAACCAACTGGTGTGATAAACCTCCTGCTTCTATTTTCTTCTTTATGGAAGGGCTTCTTAGTTCTCCCTATAATCTACTCTGGATTTGTATCTTTGATAATGTTTCCATGCTTATATTATGAGTTGATATTCTTCAATTAGGGTAAGAAAGAATCTTAGAAAACATGTTGGGGACATTGATGCTGGAGCAGTCCCATGTGGTTTTGGACGTGCAATCGGCAACAAGGTTTGTTTCAATTTCCCTGACTACTTGATATTAGTTTGATAATAACATAATACTCTAATTCTGCCATTGAAATCCAGTACTGGTCTGTTAAAATTTCTCAGCTGTCATCACTCCAGCCCCTTGTTCCATGAAGCTCAAGGGGCTGGGATCACATGGTTCAAAACTCTCTGTAGAACTAGTAACATCTTTTATCTTGATTCTATGCAATGCATATTTTCTACTTATTCTGTTTACGTTAAAGCAAGTTGTAAATTCATCCAGTTAGTCCAATCTGATTTCTCCATATCTTGATCATGGTTAAGGTATCAAGAATGATATTTCAATTTTTTAGACTGCTGTTTAGGGGTGATTAATGGTCATGCTCATGCATATATCTTACCGATCATACTACTCTGTCCGCATATAAAACAAGAAATGAAAAAGAAAGCCAGGGATGCTCAATTACAATTTTAACACGAAGAAAGCAATGATGAGAGTGGATAATACATATGAAAAGAACAACCATGGAAAAAATGACCAATGAACACCAGGGTTGAAAATTGTACAAGTTTTATCGAACCAATGAAAACATTAGTTCACGGTTCATTGGTTCATGATTCAACTGGTAATATAATTCTAGTATATTTATAAATTATACAGTATATTAAATAATAAATTAAATACAGAATGTAAAGAAAGTAAGTCAACTCAATTTAAATTAACGTAGAATAATTGTATTATATGTCTTGTAAAATAGAAAAACAATTATAGTTGTATAAATAATAATAATAATAATAATAATAATAATAATAATAATAATAATAATAATATAATAATAATAATAATAATAATAATAATAATAATAATAATAATAATAATAATAATAATAATAATAATAATAATAATTGTTCACATACATGGATCTTTGTAATTTGGCGTTGTAGTTTTTTCCGGCTTAAAAATAATTTTACCTAAATAAAGATAGAAAAAATTAAAAATAGAAACTGATCAGTCTGAATTGGTTCTTCACCACCACTTTTCAGCTAGTTTTGTTCTGATTTTGTACTGGTTCAACCAATTCTCACTGTTAGACAATCAGCTATTTTATTTTGGACTAAACAGTCCATGATTCAATTGGAAGATCTAATTCAATTTTAATAACAATGACAAACAGAGTGCCTTTTCTGTTTATTGCACAATGCTGGATGGAATGCTTGAGCCGTTTTTCTAAAATCATTGTTATTGCAATAAGATTAGTTACCCCTTTTTTAGTGCTTTAAAAAATTATTTGGGTTTAAAAAATTATTTAGTTAACTCCTGAATTTTTCCCTCTTCATTGAAATGAACACTTACATGGCAAAATTTGATCAAGCAGGGAGGAGTGGGTTTGAGAATCAGAGTCTACGATAGGATAATGTGCTTTGTGAATTGTCACTTGGCGGCACATTTGGAAGCTGTTAATCGGCGTAATGCTGATTTTGATCACATTTATCGGAATATGGTCTTCAGCCGATCATCCACTCTACTTAATACTGCAGCTGGTATGGTACCATACCTGTTCTTGTATTGCTCTCTTGCCTTCTCCACATATTTACTTTGGCTACTTTACTCTTGTGGCTTGCCATTGGTCCTGTCTGTTGCAGCAGGTGTCTCTACTTCGGCTCATATGCTCCGCGGTACAAATGTGAGTACATCCTTAGTTGCTTACAGCTTTTGACTATCTCCTCGCCTCTCCATTAATATGATAACCAAACAGTTACATGGTCTTCATTGTATCATAGGCTATGGGTGTCAGCTCCGAAGAAGCAAAACCTGAGTTATCTGATGCAGATATGGTGGTATTTTTTGGTGATTTCAACTACCGGCTTTTTGGTATATCATATGATGAAGCTAGGGACTTTGTTTCTCAAAGATGCTTTGATTGGCTTAGAGAAAAGGACCAGCTCAGGGCGGAGATGAAATCCGGAAAAGTTTTCCAGGGAATGCGGGAGGCAATAATCAAATTTCCTCCAACATATAAGTTTGAGAGACACCTACCAGGTTTAGGAGGTAAATATATATGTCATTGTCAAGCACTATTGGTGCTCATTTGTTACACTTTGATTTCAATTTGGTTCCTATTAAAATTCACAACTCAATGAACATGGCAGTTTCAATTTTGTTCTGTCAATGTGGATTTAACAGACTGTTTCTAGGTCACAGTCTCTAGTTTTGTGCGTAAGAAACATGACAATAGTGTAACTTCTGTACATTCTTTCAGGGTATGATTCTGGGGAGAAAAAGCGAATTCCGGCTTGGTGTGACAGAATAATATATCGTGATACTCGACCAGCTTCAGTAACCGAGTGCAATTTAAATTGCCCTGTTGTGTCATCAATTTTACAGTATGTTGCATGGTTAAAATAGGTTTCTATTTTCCGTTTTTCCTATTAGGTACATTTTGTTATCTTTGAAACCATTTAACAGATATGACGCTTGCATGGATGTGACTGATAGCGATCACAAACCTGTTCGATGTAAGTTCAATGTGAGAATTTCTCATGCCGATAGATCAATTAGGAGAAAAGAATTTGGGGAAATCATGACTTCAAATGAGAAAATCAGATCCATGCTTGAAGAATCACGTTATGTTCCAGAATGCAACGCCAGCCCAGACAATTTAGTTCTTGAAAACATGGAGGCTTCATTTTTGCTTATTACTAACAGAAGTACAAAGGATAAGGCTGTATACAAGATCATTTGCGAGGGTCAGTCTATAGTCAAGAATGACGGAGAAGCACCTGATTACAACCCAAGAGGTGCCTTTGGCTTTCCTAGATGGCTTGAGGTACTTTACCTTTACTTAAACACTCATGCTAGCTTTGAATTTTGAGTTGGCAAGAAATTTTAGTTAGATGCAAATCTTACTGCATGTGCAAAGTTTGCTGTTTATCTTACTGCGTTGTATTCCTATCATAATGCATGATTTTTAATCCGTTCAGTTTTATATTATAACTCTCAATCTGAATAGTACATAATTGTTAAACTGGGATGTTTTTTCTCTATGTGAAAAAAAAAATTCCGAAAATATTTTTATGTCCTTCGTAAATATAGTGTTTGTTTCATGGTAATTTTACTTTAATATGAAGAGAGTTGCAGAGTTCATTTGCTAAGATTTTGAATAGTTTACCTAGAGTGTGCCTTTTGAGATCTTATAGCAAGAGCTCCATGTTGTCCCATGCCCCTTCCGAACGATCTTTGACATATATCATGAATTCATAGGTAAGTAATAATATATCATGGATGGAGTTGGCTTTTAGGATTTATAGACTTATCTAAATTTCCAGGATTTTTACTACACTGATGATGCCTATTTTAAAATGTCTTCAATTAGGTCTCTCCATCCGTGGGTATAATTAAACCTGAGCAAACTGTAGAGATTTCAGTACGTCATGAAGATATGAATGCCACTGAAGAAGTAGTAGATGGGGTACCACAGAACTGGTGGAGTGAAGACACCAGAGATAAGGAAGTAATTTTGATTGTTCGTATTCAAGGCAGTTCCACAGTCCAAAGTTGCAATCAGAAGATCCATGTGCGCCATTCCTTCTCAGCAAAGCCGGTTCGAACTGACTCAAAATCCAACAGTGCAAGAAGAAACCAAGTAAGCTAACTGCATAGAATAGTTTAAGAAATTTAGTAGTTCCGCTTCCACTTATATGTGGTTGATGACTTTGGATTCCAAAAGAAGGATGGAAATGTCAATAGCATAGATGCAAAATATTAGAAGCATTGTTCAAATTGTTGTTGAACAACCAAAAACATCTGTTATAAGTCTCAGTACAGGTTAGGCTGTCATAGTTATCTTATTGTTTTGCTGTTTCAATGTCACAAGTATTAACTAATGGAAGCCTGCTTTCCCAATAGTGTTTATTGTAGTATTACTCTTTTTACCTGTTAAACTTGTTTTCATTTCCTCGTACGACTTATAATAAGGGGTATTTACGAACCAATGTTTAAAGTCGACACAATTCACTTCCCGTACTATTTGTTTAAATGATGGGGGAACAATTTGGATGACTATAATAACTGTCATGTATATATTTGAACATCCAAAAATTATTATTAACGGTGTTTTAAGTCATGGTTAATTGAGTTTAGTGAATCATTAATAAGTTGTGACACTATTATATTTATTAGCCATACTCATCTATTAAACATAACATATTTTAATTATGTTAATCATTTAATTTATTATTAGAACTTGATGTCAAAGTTTGTGTCAAAATAACAAGTCTTTAATCTAACGTTGTTTCATAAAATGAGATTTCGATCTATTCATGTTTTCTTGTATTGCATAGTTAAAGTCAAGTCTAAGTATCTTGATGAATGACAATTTGGTTACTATTCCGTTCTTTTACAATGCATTTCGATCTTGAAAATTGAGATGTCCAAGATGGTAGTGCCAAAGCCTATGCTCCATAACCTTCAACTCAATATTGAAAGTTCTATTGACAATCCTAGGAGCTTTAAGGACCAAAACCCCGTTTGTATCCAAAACCCGTAACATCTTGTCTTTAATGCGCAACTTGTAACCCTTCTCAAGCAATTGGCTAATACTTAGAAGATTACATTTGATTCCTGAAATGTACAATACATCTTTGATTAAGGAATGTCCATCATCCCTCTTCATGATCAAAACATCAGCAATCCCAAAGGCTGCTAAGTAGTGTCATCCGCGAATTTGACTTTATTCTTCGTGTCTTGATTGATTTTGACAAACCAATCCTTCACTCCCGTCATATACGTAGAACAAACAGATTCCAAGTACCATTCTTTGATGCACTGGACTCCTTCTCTCACAATCACCATAACATTTTCTCCTGAACGCGTTTCTGTAGTGTTCTTGGAACTGAGGCTGCTGCTGCCCCACATTGTGCTGCTCCATTCACCTTCTGTGATAATGACCAAGATTGTATTCCCTTCATGAACCTCTTATCTTGCAACCATGGCTTCATTTACTTAAGATTTTCTCTTGTTTGTGTTGCAATCTCTTACAAAATGACTGAACTTTTGACAATTGTAACAGTGTGCCTTGCTAATGTCAATCTTTTCCCTTCCGCCTCTAAAGTTTCATTGACCATAATTTTTGTTGCATCTACTCTCACCCTTTTGACAAGTCGAATTCTTCGAATTTTGAGAGTCTTTTCCACCAAAATTCTTAAAAATTCTCTTTACTCTTCATGAACCATTTTCCTTTCAACTTCTTGTTCTTTTCATTGAACTAAGTGTCATACCCCAATTTTGTCTTAAGGTCATTCATTCATCGCATTTATGCCAATAGTTGGTCATTCATGCATTAGGTGTACTAAAAGTCAATCTTAGGTCTAAATTTGCATCATTGAAAAGTAAAATATAACCTACATTGCATTTCATACATTTTAATTTATTTACACCGCCTCATGCATTGCGCAAAGTTGATCAAAATCCAATCAGAATGAAATTTCGGTTCTACAGACAAACTGGTAAAAGCGATTCGACACTGTGCGTAAAATTAGCGGGCACAATATTTTAAGTTTTGACTTGTACCTTATTGTTTTGTGAAACTCCGATGCACATACGTCGTGTTGATGTGCTTGTTTTATTTTTTCTACTCCAATTATGGTCACATTTTGATCAGTTAAAGTCTGTTTAACCGGGTATTTTTAATAGCAATTTGATCATTTTGAATATTTTTTATTGGACTTTGTTGCATATAGATCATGTTAACGTGTTTGTTTTATTTTTTGGTTTAACACGCGTCCGATTTTATTATTTTTTAATCATTTCTGATTTTTTTATTTGAAAAAAATTAAAATAAAATATATTTTCAATTGAATTTATTTTATTATCTTACTTTTTTTTTGGCATTTTTATCAATTAAATCAGTTGATGAAAATTTGGGCATAATTTATTTTGGAGAAACCTCTTAGGTTATAAATAAATAATTGCATTGAGAGGGAGCAGGGATCCAATTAGAAAGGGTAGTCTGCATTACTCTTTCTCAACCGATACCCAATGAAAACATATCTCATAATTTTTTGTGAAAAAGATAAAAAGATGTTCATGTAAAACTTGATCTTTTTCACCTATTCATGAACTAGGGATGACAAACACACCCAAACCCGTAGGATCTACCCCGGGTCAACAGGTGAAAATCCGAGTTGACTGAGTTCGGGTTTGGGTGCCACTCGATATTTCGGGTGCGGGTTTGGGTAGTGTGAAACCCGCACCCGAAACTCAAAATCACGCCCGCTCATATATAATATATATTGTGGAAAGTTGTAGAAATATTGTAAGAAAAATATATTTTATGTATTTTGCTGCAGGTTTGGATTTAGGTGAAAAAATCCGAACCCAAAGGATGTGGGCGTGAGTGTTAATTTTCCCCGAATAGTCTTTGGATTTGGGTTCGGGTTTGAGTGGTGATTTTGGGTGCAGATTTGGGTAGTGTGAAACCCGCACTTGGCCCGTTGCCATCCCTATCATGAACAATACCATTTTCTTTCCATGTTTCACACTGCCTCCAACGTGTGATGTCCACCAACACTCAACTTAACACTCCCAAACTGTGAGTTCTCATTCTTCCGAAAACCACTTGAATTCCATTTTGAGACACTTTAACCGTCGACTGCCTCACCATAAACAGCACCACCGACAACAACATAATCCACACCATCTTAAAACTTGCTCACTATTTACACCATCGTCGAACTCAACACAGTCTCCACCTTGGTTCTCAACTAGGGATGGGAATAGGCCAGACTAGGTTGGGCCTATTTAATAAAAAGGTCAAGTTTATGCTTTTTTAAAAGCCTATTTAATTAAATAGGTCAGGCTTAGGCTATTAAAAAAGCCTATGAAGTCTTATAGACTGACCTATATCTTCATATATATATATTAAAAATAGTCTAAATAGATTGACATATATATATATATATATATATTAGAAAAAAGCTATAATATGCATATATAGGCCGACCTTTAAGGCTTCTTAAGTAATATGAATTAATTGAAAATTGTTCTGGACTGGGTCAAGATTCGGCCCAATCTACTTTCGGCCCACTTAACTTTGGAGGTCCAAACCATCCCTGAGCCCATAAGGAGCCAACGGTGCCCGATCGCTCGAGGACCCAACGGCATTAAAGCAAGCTATTTGGTGCTCGGCATGAGTGCTCCCCGCGAGCACCCACCTGACGAGGACCTGCCTCCTCACTTGGATCCGAGCATATCCAACGTGCTCCTCGCGGGCACCTTCTCCACCGAGTACCCTTCTCCTTGTAGGGTTCCTTCACTCCCAACCCCCCGAATAACACGGAGTCTACGTGGTCTTTAAAAGATCGCGTCTCCCGTAAACTTCAGAGTGGTTGACCAGGACGGAGGGTACTCACGCACCTCCGATATTTCCGCCTAGGAAACTTGACAGTCTCCTAATTGGATCTGGGCATCCAGTCTAGTAGCGAGATCATGGCCCAGCACTGAAGGCTATAAATACCCTCTTTCACTAGAGGGTCAAATATTCATTCTCTTTTAACCTTTAGCTCGTACTTGCACTCTCTTGCTCGTCTTCTTACTTTGGAATCGGAGTACCTTGTAGGTACACCCCCC
Organism: Vicia villosa; assembly: GCF_029867415.1. Lineage (NCBI taxonomy): Eukaryota > Viridiplantae > Streptophyta > Magnoliopsida > Fabales > Fabaceae > Vicia > Vicia villosa. The sequence continues at coordinate 217,275 of NC_081180.1, read as the reverse complement.
TTCACTTCTCAAAGATCCAGTTCGGAGCAGGCCTTGATGATCCGTCTGATCAGGTACGATCAAAAACCTTAATGAGAAACATACTTTTAAATAGGCTCTCAGGCCAGGCCATGCTTTTAAAAAGTCCAGGCCAAACCGAAAAAAAAGCCTATAGTAGGCTATATAGGCCAGACGCAGGTCTTATAAGTTTATCGTAGTCCAAGCTCAGGCCTTCGAAAACCTAGCCTATTTCCACCCCTATTCTCAACTCCGATAACCAACGCGCTTCATACAAGTCTTGAATACAAACATAGTATCTTTTTCTATCTCTGTTTTTGTCAGTGTGATGTATGTTTGGCTTTGATTTTCATGTAGTGTTGATTTGTCTTCTTTTTTCATACTAAAACAAGATGGAGTTTGCATTTGATGTCAAGTTTACATGTTTATTTAGAAAAAGTTGTAGAGGTAGAAGAGATATTTGAAGGATACATGAGATTTATGGTGTTGTTCTTCGTTCTTATTTTGTTTGATTAAGGCTATGTTTAGATACGTAAAAAAGAACGGAGCGGAATGAAGTGGAACGGGATGGAACCGAGCGGAATGAAATAAAGATGTCATTCTATTGTTTGGATATATCATGATGGAATAGAGTAATTTTGTTATTCCGCCCAAATCGGAGGGTACAAAAAATAATGAAAAGTGATGGAATGCATTCATTTCTATCCGGTACTGCTCCATTCTATCATTTTTTAATCAATCCCAACGATGAAACATAACTTTATTTCATTCCATTTCGCCCCATTTCATCATATTCCAGCAATACAAACATACCCTAAATTGATTATTATCTATTTTCTGTTTGTCTCATTCAAAGGTGGTTTAAACATTTGAGATACATAAAAAAAATAAGTGAGAGAAAATATCAGCGGGGAATTGGTTTTATTAAGCTACATTCCATTTCATTTATTTGTTTCTTCATTTGAATATTCCATGCCACTTGTTACTCGTTGATTCGATGGTCACTTACATTTCTATATTACTTAGCACCCACATCCATCATACCCATTTGAGTTCTTTAAATGAGTCCGCACGGGTACCCGTTCTGGCCGTGTTATTTTGTTCAATATAGATATTATTCTAGAGGTAAATGTCATAAAACCAGATGTGTAAAATATAGAAATTTCTTTTTAATAGGTTGGGGCAAAGTTTGGGATATTTTCATGAATAAAAAGTATTTTCCCGTTAATATTCAATATTTCGATCATTAACTTCATGTTCCCGTAAATATTTAATATGTTTATACTTTATTCAGTAACTTCATGTTCCCGTTAATATTCAATATTTTGATCAGTATCTCCATGTTCCCGCTAATATTCATTATTTTGATCAGTAACTTCGTATTCCCGTTAATGTTCCAAACTTGTTCCCGTTAATATTCAATATTTTTATCAGTAACTTCTTGTTCCCGTTAATATTCTTTATTTTGATCAGTAACTCCGTGTTCCCGTTAATATTCATTATTTTGATCAATAACTTCGTGTTCCCGTTAATATTTCAAATTTGTTGCCGTTAATATTGAAAAAATTTATCAGGAACTTTGTATTCCGTTTATATTTAAAACAATTATCACTAACTTCGTGTTTTCGTTAATATTCAATATTTTGTCAATAACTCAGTGTTCCCGTTAATATTTATTATTTTGATCAATAACTTTGTGTTCCCGTTAATATTCAAAATTTGGATCAGTAACTTAATGTTTCTGATTATATTAAAAATTTTGAAAAGTAACTTTGTCTTCCGTTAATATTCAATATTTTAATCAATAACTCCGTGCTCCCGTTAATATTCAATATTTTAAATATTAACGGGATATTCGTGCATTCGCACGGGGACCAGTGTGGTACGCTCATTTGTTTTAATATTCAATATTTTGATTAGTAACTTCATGTTCCCGTTAATGTTCAATATTTTGATCCGTAACTTCATGTTCCCGTTAATATTCAATATTTTGAGCAGTAATTCATGTTTTCGTTAATATTTAATATTTTATTCAGTAACTTCATGTTCCCGTTAATATTCAATATTTTGATTAATAACTTCATGTTCTTGCTTATTTTGTACAATATTATATTTTTTTTAATAGAAATTGATGTAATTATTATTATGATACAATTCGTTCAGCAAAGATACATAATAAAATTAAAAATGAAATTGATAAAGAATAGAATAATAAAGTGTTATTTTATTAATATGCAATAAAAATTGGAAAGATCAATAAAGAATATACAATATCGACTGTCCAATGCAATATAAACTTAGTCACATTTACTTTCAATGTATTAACATTGCTTCCCGTTAATATTTAATATTTTAATTGATAACTCCATGTTCCCGTTAATGTTCAATAGTTTGATCAAACTTCATGTTTCCGTTAATATACAATATTTTTACCGATAACTTCATGTTTCCGCTAATATTTATATTTTGATCACTAACTTCATATTCCTGTTAATATTCGATATTTTTATCAGTAACTTCATGTTCCCGTTATTAGTAAATTCATGTTTCCGTTATTATTCAATATTTTAATCAGTAACTTCATATAATTTTGATAATAAAATAATTAAAAATATTTTATATTATCATATAATTTTGATATTATTTAATTCATATATTATTTAGGGTTAAATATACAAACCCCCCTGTAATGTTAGCGAGATTTGATTTTAGCCCCTGGTATAGTTTTTTTTTTTTTGTAAAACAAACCTCGTAATATTCAGATTCCTTCAGATTCTTTCGTAATAGCCCCTGTGCAGCCTAGATTCCATTTTTCATTGACGTGGCAGTCCAGCTGGATTTATATTTTATTTTTGATTTAATTTGTAAGAGCCACGTGGAATTTATTTAATTTTTCTTTTTTATATTAATTTTTTTTTACGTTTTCTTAAATTTTATTTATTAAAATATTATTTGGGCCTTTATTAACACATATGACCCATTAATAGTTACAATGCAGCCCATTATTCTCATCAATTTTCAAGTCATTAAAGTATGTGTGTTTTTGCATTATATACACTGAAAATTGTTTGCAATAAATGGATGTGGGACTCTGGCTAATGAACATAAGGAAGACAAGATTCTGAACACAGCAACAACACATTAACACATTCACATACATTCTTCCATGTCAAATCTTACTGCAAGAAAAGAAAAACACCACCAGCCAAACATTCATTGCAAACCCACTCTCCAATACTCGCAGCAACCTGCCAACACTCAGTTTGTTGTTTAACTATTTTTTATATCTCATGCAACACATCATGTTTAACTATTTCTATATCTCATGTAACACATCATGTCTTGTTTCTTTAATTAAATATATTATGGCTCACTTTTATATTCATGATTTGCATGGTACCTCTAGAGAAAAAGAGAGATAGTGATTATCTACCCAAAACCTGGACTACACAACACCACCACCTCCATGCTTCATGTTCACCATTCCTCTTATATCTTTGTAAACTTGCGACAACAAACTGAAATGAATTTTATTTCTTTTATGGTAGAGATGCTTCGGTTAATTATAGAGTGCTTTAAAAATAGAACTCATCAAGAACAAGTTTCCATCATCAAAAGCTTAGGGAAATTTTACTAACTAAGTGTTGAGATTGAAAACATTATTTCAACCTAATCTAGACAAAGCACATACTAAATATACAAAATCTACAAGAACATATTCATTAATCCAACCCACCTTTTTCTCACCCCTGTGGTGCTCATTGTGTTGTCAAAAACAGGTAGCGCAGTTGCTAATTCAGACTTCCGGTATGAGGTGTTTGTAGCAGCAGCTTCTGGCATGCAAAGACATTCACATGTTCGACAAGTAGAGGCATATTTCTTACTTCTGATGCATTATTTAGCATGGTGATACTCTGGATGAAAACCTGAAAAAACCACGATCAAGAACACTAAGCATTGAATAAAGTTCTACTCTCTTGCTATTTAATGAGAAATATGTGATGTGCAATGCATGGATAGGTAGGATAAGTTTGTTATATTTGGGTGGTGGTGACGTTTTTACAAGTATAAAGAAACAAATAGAATGAGAACCAATAATGAATGGTAGTACATGCTTGGGATGTTAACAGGTTGAAGAATATGAATACATGCATGAAGTAATATTAAATGGAGTTTGGTTGGTTATGTGATGGGAAAAGAATAGAGGTAGATATAATAATTTCAACATGGACAGCAACATGTATTAATGTTGGAAAAAGAGAATGTAATTTAAAGTCCCACATCGTTTCCTAAAGAGTAAACATTAGTGTTTATAAAGCCAACAACATTATGGACTATTGAATTCATAACAGCTTGACAATAGATGGGCCATAGGCCCAATTTGTTTTATATTAAATTTTGATTCAAATAATTTAAAATTTAAAAAAAGAGTTAATTCGTTAATGAAAAAATGAAATAAATTAAAAATAAATAAAAAATTAATAAAATAAAAAACTTGAATTTATTTAATTAAAAAAATATTAAAAAAAGTTTAAGAAAAATAAATAAATAAATAATCCACGTGGATTTAAAATTAATAAGAAAATAAATAAAAATGCCATGTTAGAACGAATAAGGAATCTTGAGTGAAATAGTGAGTTTGGGGGCCTAACAGACGGAATCTAGATATTACGAGGGGACTTTAAAAAAAAAACCCTATTATTTATGTATTTATTATAGATCACAATACTATACTTTATACTCGTCACTAAACAACACTAATAAAAAACATAAGGTAAGTTGTGTATGAGTTGAATAGTATTGTAGAGAAATAACTATTTACTAAAAATAAATATTTACTATAATTGTTTAAAATTAATTGATTAATTTAATATTTTTGAAAATTGAAGATAATATTAATTCAATTTGTATATTTAGAAGATTAAAAATATATTTAATTCTATAATTTAATGTTATTAATTGATAAATCTTTCCTTAAAAAATTATGTCAATTATTTAATATGATTGATTAGAATTAATTATGTAAAACAACAATTGATTAAAATTAATAGGATTGACTTTTCCTTTCCTCAAAATGAAATATTTATTAAGAATTATGAGGTATAACTTGATGAGTTTTAAACTTGATTTTCATTGCCAAAAAATTAAGTGGGGGTAAAAAGTCGGTGTTATGTCTAAAAAAGGGCGGGGAGAATCAAATAAATAAGTATTTATGACTCTTAATATATCATATTTATATAGTTTAAATAATATAATATAAATACATATTAAAAATTATAAAATAAAAATTAGAGTAATATTTATGATAATTAATTTAAATAATTGTAATTAATTTTTTTATAGCTAATATGTTAATCTTTTATTTTATAAGTAATATGTTTATTTTAAAAAAATTAGAGTATATATAAATAAGTTTTATATAGAAGTTGAAATGTTAGCTGAATAACAAAACACGTGCCTATAAGTTTTTTTTTGTATATAAATAATATCTGGATCACTATTTTTATAAAAACATTTGTTCCCCGTTTATAAAAATAACATTGTCTATATTTAGTTTTTTTATATAAAATCATTTTTTATATAATGTTTTATAATTTATTTTTAATTGAATGTAACATTTAATATTTTTAAAATAGAAAAATGAAATATATCGTAGATATTAGAAAATATTAAAAAATAAAAAAATTTATTATCATTTAAAAATAAAAAGAATAAAAAAGGAAACAAATCAAATGCATATTATATTATTGTTTCGTCGATTTTGTTGTCTAATAACACTATTACATTAACAAAATGCAAAATTTGGACAAATTAATAGACCTATATGGATAATTATATTAAAAATAAATTATTTTTTAGTATAAAAATAAATCTTATAACTATTAAATAATACACATAAAAGTTAAAATTTTATAAATAGTTGTTCATCAAAATATAACACACCATAGCAAGTTATTTGCAATCTTATCTCCATCCACTCATAAAAATATGTTGTGTCTCCCCTTCATTGATCCATCCAAGATTTCATTGTATCTTTGCTCTATCGGATATCTTTACCATGACAATTTTAATATTTTTCTCGTATTTAGATAAGTAGTACATATTTATTAAATCATTATTTCAATGATATAGATTTCAATAGTAACATTTTTTTTCATATTTAGATCAATAATAAACATTACATTCTATTTTTCTCTTATTTTAATCATTATTATATTTTTTTATTATATTTTTTCCTTAAGTTATTGTAATATATATTTACTTAATTTATTTTAAATATTTTTGAAAAATCAAATTTATAAATATTTATCCATTTTAGACTTTAATGTAGCAATAATAATTATTTTACAAATAGGATTCTCAACTCAACAGAAACAAAAAATTATATTTTATGTCTATCTTCTTTATAATTTAAATGACTTGAATAATAACATAAAAGCAATACCTCTTTTTCCGTTTATTTTTCTTATTTTCACTTTTCTTATTTTTGATTTGGATTTTGTAGAGAATATTTTTTTATTTTATTTATTTAAAGTCCAATATAATTTATTTAGGTTAAATTTTTTATAAATAAATATTTTGAAATTAATTAAATATATAGTTTATTAATGATCAAATCGTGATTATGCTCTCTTTTTGATCTTTAACATATATAGAAATAATAAAACAAATCAAAATTCATTAGATATAATGGATTAAATTTTATTTATTCTTTTATTCTTAGTTTTTTTTCTTCTTTAAATTCTATTAAAAAAAATATATCAACAAAAACTGAGACCCAAAATCACCGCAATTCGAGAAGAATGGAAGTACCGTTCAACAGTAAAGTTGAAAAGACGTATTTATAATTCCAGAAGAACCGTTCAACAGTAAAGTTGGAAAGATGAGACTTATAATTCCAGAATAACCGGAAGAACTGTTCAAAAGTAAAGTTGGAAATACCAGATTTATAAAAGTGGAATCATTTCTAAGGTAGAAAACCAACGGAACCGTTCAACAATAAGATCAAAACAACATAAAAAAATGAAAATGAAAACTCATTAAAACCAAAACAGTAACAAACAAACCGTGAAACACATACAATCATCACGTTTATCACTGTATAATTTATCTATTCTCCTTTCAACCTATTACAAAAATTAATTGCACTCTGATTACAAAAATTGTACTTACATTTGTATTAACTTCTACTTCTTACGTACTCGTACTCTACAATTGTACTTACAAAAACGGCAGAAATTAAATAAAACTAATGATTTGAAAACACTTATGGCAGTTTTTCCCTTGTTCAGATAAGTTTTGATGAAAACCCTATCAAAGTAAATAAATGTAGAAAATCAAACCAATATGTCAGTTGGTTTGTTCTGATGTTGCATGATCTCATTTCACCCTCGTATCTAAATAACATAAGACCGAAATAATAGAATATAAGAAAAAAAAACCCATCAAATCATCTCAAAATGCTCCCTCTTGTTCGAAACAACCTTCCATTTGTGGTGCACTCGAACAGAAATTTTCCAAAGTTCTTTGCTATCGTTGATGTCACAGATTTTCGTTAATTGTCTCGCCATATCTTACAGCCAGTTAGCACAAGCAGCAAAGTAAAAATGGTCTGATACTACAGAAAAGTGGAAGCCACAAATGCTATAAATAACACAATCATTATGTATAATGTAGCAACATAACTGATGCAGAAGGTGAATGGACAGAAGAAGATAAAGTCCTCATTATGTTAATTATGTAACACATAATTATGCAGAATGGAAGATGCATGGACAAAACCACACAAATGCTAATTATGTAACACATTCATAGTGGAAGATGGAAGAACATAACTTCATAAATGAACAGTACACGTGGCACATCCATAAGCAACATTTCCTACTCTCAGAATAAGCCACTTGGTAGCATGAGAGAAACTCTTCAAAAAGATAGAGTTTTCTTATATTATAGATTTAAAAAAATAAAATTTTACTCATTCAAATCAAAATTCATTTAAAATCCATCTCATCCATCAAATTATTTTCTCTTTGCCCTCGTGCTCCTAACTTAACTCAAAACCAATTTTTATTAAAAAGAACAGTCTAAATCATTTCGACGCGATACTAACTATCGCTTCAGCCTCCATGGTGCGAGCAACAAGCATAAGTTTAAACACAAAAACGTGACATAACACTATGCCATAAAACCAACCAACTAACAAAGGCTGAATTACGAACACACTAATTTTCTCATTGCATTATGAGAATACGTAGGCACATAGTTTTGAAATCTCGGTGAGTTCAATAATAAAAAATAAACTTTTTTTGGTAAATAATCATTTGTAAAAATTCAATAAATAAAATAAACAAACATGCAAACATTCCCTTAGAAAACAAATTTAACCTTAGTCTATTAGGAGGTTCTCGTTGAATACAAAGAATGTGAGGGGTGTCTAACACCTTCCCCTCACGTAACCAACACCTTAATCCTAAACGGATTGCGATGACCATGTTTTATCCTCTTTAATGATTTAATCGTTATTTCTCAGTTCTTTAAGAATAAATAAAATTCAGCGACGAATCTATCATATTTCAAGTGTGCGATGCACTCGAGTATTTTTTGTGGCGCAACACCTAGGCATGGCAACGAGGCGAGTCAAGAACGATTATTACCCTCTCCCCCAAATCCAAACTCATCCCAAAGGGCTCTGGTATCCTTGCCCCACCATCATCCATTTAATGACATCAACTTTTTTAATAGAAATATTCATTTTTTCCAAAATTGTCTTACATACAAATAATAAAATAAAACAATCTAAAATTTTTTCATACATGCATTTCAATTTTTTAAATAAAAAATACAAATCAAAATATCAAACAATGACCATATATTTAGTATTTTAAATTATCAAAACTAAATAATAAAATACATAAAAAATTAACAGGGCTGGTTCAGGATGGGTACTAGTGTTCCTATTGCCCGATCTGTCCTCATATTTTGTAATTGGGAAAAACCCAAACACAGTCAAAGTGGAATTTTTCTGTCAAATTTAGGTCAGGTTCGGGTGGGTACCCACATGTACGAGTTATGTTGTCATGCCTACTGTTGTGAATTCAATGCCAATAACAAAGTATAAAACAAGGGAAGAATAAAGAACAAGGAAGAAGAACACAAGAATTGGTTATAACTGCTATTCTTTTACGTTCTCTTAGAAAACAAGATTACAAGTTTACAAGAATAACAAATAACCTCTCTCACTCTAAATTAGGATTTACAGTATGCAATGATGAGGACTAGTATGCTATCTATAATGAACCTAACATACTGACTAATGGGCTTTTTCCACATGATCCATTATACAAGCCAACTTAATAAATAAGCTAACTTAACAAATTAGGATTTAAACACTAAAACATAATTTAACATGCTAACAACTCTAACATCTTCGAAACCAACATGTGAACAACCTTCGACTTCATGCTTAATCCTGTTGAACCAAGAAGCTATCCTTCGATCGAATATCTCACAAATCTCCACCTTGGACCTAACTCTACACAATCAAGGGAACAAACTAGCTTTCTTCATGAAACTTTATCAATTGCATACAGTGAAAAACTTGCAACTTGGCAATGTCTTTGTGATCATTTCACCAACATTGTCCTTAGTCGAACCATTCAGCATTTGGACTTCTCCACGCTCGATTACACCTATGACAAAATGCAGCCTCAAACCAATGTGCTTAGTTCTCTCATGATAGGATGAGTTCTTCGACAAGTGTATTGCTATTTGACTATCACATTTAACAGTGATACCTTCACCTTGGAGTTTCAGCTCCTTAGTAAAACCTTCAAGCCACAATGCTTCTTTCACAGCTTTAGTTAGGGAAATATACTCCGCTTCAGTGGTTGATAGAGAAATAACCTTCTGAAGTGTTGCTTTCCAACTAATTCCAGTGCCAAACATAGTGAAAACCTATCGAGAAATAGATTTTCTAGAATCCATACAACCTGCATAATCAGAGTCAACATATCCCTTGATTACTACTTTACTATCTTCACCCAAGGCTCCACCATAAATTAGGACCCTGTTCAGAGACCTATTGATGTATCTTAAAATCCACTTTAATGCTTTCCAGTGAGCCTTTCCAGGATTCTCCATGTACCTGCTTACAAGACTTACTGCATATGCTATATCGGGTCTAGTACAGACCATAACTTACATCACAGAACCAACTATATTAGCATATGAGATGTTGTTCATATAGGCTCTTTCGACATTAGTACTAGGACACTAATCAATACTCAGCTTGAATTGAGGGTTTGTCGGAGTCACAACTGGCTTCAAATTCGATATACCAAACCTTTCGAGAATCTTTCATAGATATGCCTCTTGAGATAAGCATAACTTCGACTTCTTTCTATCTATTCAAATGTCAATTCCAAGAATCCTGGAAGCAGCTCCCAGATCCTTCATATCGAACTCCTTATTGAGTTCACCCATCACCCTCTTTACATCTCCGACATTGTTGCTTGCTATGAGAATATCATCCACATAAAGAAACAAAATAACAAAAGAATTACCAGGTCGAAATCGGAAGTACACGCAATGGTCGAATTGACTTCTAATGAAACTTATGCGTGCCATGAACTTGTCGAATCTCCTATTCCACTATCGAGGAGATTGTTTAAGCCCATATAAATATCTCTTTAGCTTGCACACATAATCTTCCTTCCCTTTTTCGACATACCCTTCAACTTGCCTCATCAGGATCGTTTCATCTAGATCACCATACAAGAACGATGTCTTCACATCCATTTGTTCCAGTTCAAGGTCGAACTGTGCCACCATGGAAAGTAACATTTGAATGGACCTATGCTTCACAATAGGAGAAAATACATCATTGAAGTTGACACCTTGTTTTTGAGTGAAACCCCTTGCAACTAACCTTGCCTTGTATCTTTTCGACGCCACTCCTTCAATTTATTCCTTAACTTTGAAAATCCATTTACAGTTGACTAACCTTGCTCCAACAGGTTTTTTGATCAGTTCCCAAGTGTGATTATCATGAAGATATTTCATCTCATCATTCATTGCCTTCAGTTATTCAGTCTTATTTCAACTCCTCATAACTTCCTTACAGTCTCTAGGTTCTTGTCTAGAACATCACTTGCAGAGATTAAGGCATAATCTATAAGATCTGCATACCCAAGTCTTTGAGGTGGCTTGATGACTCTTCTTGACCTATCTCTCGATAATAGGTAGTCATCGACAGTTTCCTCAACTTCCTTAGCATTTTCTGCTTCTTCTTCGACTCCATTTAGAATATACAATTCATCATCAACTTGCTCCACCTTAACAGGAATCTCTACCTATTCTATCTCTTCTGCACTTTGACCATCATCATCATCAGTTTTCTTGAAAGCCATCTCAGCTTCATTGAAAAATAATCTCGACTGGTGATACACCTCCTGTGACTTGGCTCTAGGAACCATATCCTATAAACTTTGACTCCTTCAGGGTGTCCTATGAACATAACTTGATCGGAAAAATAGCAAGTGTACTATTTTTACGAAGTAGTAATAAAAGGTTAAAAACCAAGTATCGATCTCGAGGACTGCGTTTGAATATAAGTTTTATAATTATTCAATTAAATAAAAAGTCAACGGGTGTTTTTGATTGAGTTATAATTTCTAAATTTAAAATAAAAATAGCAGAAAGTAAATTTAAGCCTTTTTCACTGATATGAGTAAATGCCAAGGTAAGGTGTGTAATTTGCTCTGTAATAACCCTGAATTCTTATTTGAGATCTCTTCAACAAGTTCATGATATTCAATTACTAAATCTTTAGAGTGTTTGCCCCTAAATCCTTATTGGGCAAACCTTTGGTTTTTCACCTATAAACCTAAGTCCTTAGAGCTAACAGATAAAACCAAGCTTGTTTTCTATCAAGAATTCTTAGTGACCATAGGGTATCCCTAGTCCTAGATGATATCTACTATGGTTCAATTGAATACAAACCTTAACAATTGCGAGCCGGCGAATTGTTAATCACAGAACTGTTAGAACAAGATTTGTTCTTATCAATTATCTTAGTTTTGATGATAACAATAATATGAATTTTGCTTAAGATAATATGGTACTCTAATCCAATGCAATTTCCCTTTCAGGAAATATATAAAGAGTACGCATAATTCAGCGCTCAGAAGATGTGTCTCAAATGGTTCAGCATGCAACATCAGAACATGGTCTGGCAAGACATCAGAAGATGGTCGAAGCAGAATCAGAACATGGGTCTATGAAGCATCAGATGAACAAGAGATCAGAAGCACTGAAGATCAGAAGATGGTATCACGCAACAGAAGCACTTCAAGATCAGAAGATCAGAAGATGCTTTGCACCAAGCTGTTTGACTCTGATGATATTCAAACGTCGTATTCACAACATCAGATCAGAAGGAAGTACACGTGGCAGACTACGCTGACTGACAAAAGGAACGTTAAAGCTACTAAAGGCAACGTCAGTAGACACAGCGTGAACAAGGCTCGAGGTAGTTGACAAAAGCGTATAACATTAAATGCGAAGCTGTACGGAACACGCAAAGCATTAAATGCATTCAACGGTCATCTTCTCAACGCCTATAAATATGAAGTTCTGATGAGAAGCAAGGTTAACGATCCTGAACAAAGACAATTCAAATTAACTTGCTGAAACGCTGTTCAATCTAAACTCAGAATCTTCATCTTCATCAAAGCTCACTACATTGCTGTTGTAATATCTTAGTGAGATTAAGCTTAAACTGTAAGAGAAATATCACAGTTGTGATTATCGCTTTTAAGAAGCATTTGTAAACTCTTGAATTGATTACATTAAGTTGTAAGGAACTAGAGTGATCGGTTGATCAGTATACTCTAGGAAGTCTTAGCAGTTGGCTGAGCAGGAAGTCTTGGCAGTTGGCTGAGCAGAAAGTCTTAGGAGTGAACTAAGCCTAGAGTGATCGTGTTGATCAGTAGACTCTAGAAAAGTCTTAGGAGTGAACTAAGCAGTTGTTCCTGGAGTGATCAGTGTGTGATCAGAAGACTCTGGAAGACTTAGTTGCGGACTAAGTGGAGAACCATTGTAATCCGTGCGATTAGTGGATTAAATCCTCAGTTGAGGTAAATCATCTCTGCGGGGGTGGACTGGAGTAGCTTCGTTAACAGCGAACCAGGATAAAAATAATTGTGCATTTTATTTTTATTGTCCAAGTTTTAAAGTCACACTTATTCAATCCCCCCCTTTCTAAGTGTTTTTCTATCCTTCAATTGGCATCAGAGCGCCGGTTCTAAGGTGCAAGCACTTAACCGTGTTTAGAAAAGATTCAGGAAGAGAAAAACGCTTCATTTAAAAGATGGTTGATGAAAGTGAAAAGATTACATCTACATCTGGCTCTGCTGAGCAATACAACGGTAACAATGGTTATACTAGACCGCCGGTATTTGATGGTGAAAACTTTGAATACTGGAAAGATAAACTGGAAAGTTACTTTCTGGGTCTAGATGGTGATCTATGGGATCTTCTGATGGATGGTTACAAACATCCAGTAAATGCCAGAGGCGTGAAGCTGTCAAGGCAAGAAATGAATGATGACCAAAAGAAGCTTTTCAGGAATCATCATAAATGTAGAACTGTTTTGCTGAATGCTATCTCTCATGCTGAGTATGAGAAGATATCTAACAGGGAAACGGCCTATGACATATATGAGTCCTTGAAAATGACTCATGAAGGAAATGCTCAAGTCAAGGAGACAAAAGCTCTTGCCTTAATCCAGAAGTATGAAGCCTTCAAGATGGAGGATGATGAAGACATTGAAAAGATGTTTTCGAGATTTCAAACTCTGACTGCTGGATTGAGAGTTCTTGACAAAGGATACACCAAGGCTGATCATGTAAAGAAGATCATCAGAAGCTTACCCAGAAGATGGGGTCCGATGGTGACTGCATTCAAGATTGCGAAGAATCTGAATGAAGTTTCTCTGGAAGAGCTTATCAGTGCCTTGAGAAGCCATGAGATTGAGCTGGACGCAAATGAGCCTCAAAAGAAAGGTAAGTCTATTGCATTAAAATCCAATATCAAAAAATGCACTAACGCTTTTCAGGCTAGAGAAGAAGATCCTGAAGAATCAGAATCTGAAGAAGAAGATGAACTGTCCATGATTTCTAGAAGGCTAAATCAACTCTGGAAGACCAAGCAAAGGAAGTTCAGAGGCTTCAGAAGTTCAAGGAAATTTGAACGTGGAGAATCTTCTGATGAAAGAAGATTTGACAAGAAGAAGGTCATGTGCTATGAATGCAATGAGCCTGGACACTACAAGAATGAATGTCCAAATCTTCAGAAGGAAAGTCCCAAGAAAAAGTTTCATAAGAAGAAAGGTCTTATGGCAACCTGGGATGAGTCAGAAGATGATTCAGAAGATGAGCAGGCCAACTGTGCGCTGATGGCGACAGAAGATGACGGATCAGAATCTACATCAGAATCAGATTCTGAAGAGGTATTTTCTGAACTTACTAGAGATGAGTTAGTTTCCGGATTAACTGAACTTCTGGAATCCAAGTCTCAGATTTGTATTAAATACAAAAAGCTGAAAAAGCTATTTGAATTTGAAACAAAGAGGCTTGAATTGGAGAATTCTGAATTAAAAGAAAAACTTTTAAAACTATCCAATAATGTTGGATCTCCTTCTGATTCAGAAAAATCCACTCCCAGTCTAAACCATATTCTGAAGGAATATGATTTAAGTTTCAGGAAGTTCCTATCTAGAAGTATTGGCAGAAGTCAACTAGCTTCTATGATATATGCTGTATCTGGAAACAAAAGAGTTGGCATTGGTTATGAGGGTGAAACCCCATACAAACTTGAACCTGTTGATGAAATGAAACTCACATACAAGCCATTGTATGATCAGTTCAAGTATGGCCACTCTCATGATATTAGGCACACTTCACATGCACAAAGTTTTCACATTACACACACTAAGAAGCATGTGACACAACCTAGGAAATATCATGAAACTCACATTAAGAATTATCATGTTGTTCCTCCTATTGCTTACAATGTTAAATCCAAGTTCAAACAGAACTTGAGAAAATCTAACAAGAAAGGACCCAAGAAAATGTGGGTACCTAAGGACAAGATTATTCCTATTGCAGATATCCTTGGCTGCAAGAAGGACAAAGCACAACATGTCATGGTACCTGGATTCTGGATGCTCGCGACACATGACAGGAAGAAGGTCTATGTTCCAAGACCTGGTACTTAAGTCTGAAGGAGAAGTCAAGTTCGGAGGAGATCAGAAGGGCAAGATAATTGGCTCTGGAACTATAAAATCTGGTAACTCTCCTTCCATCTCTAATGTACTTCTTGTAGAAGGATTAACACATAACCTTTTATCTATCAGTCAATTAAGTGACAATGGTTATGATATAATCTTTAATCAAGAGTCTTGCAAGGCTGTAAATCAGAAGGATGGCTCAATCCTATTTACAGGCAAGAGGAAGAACTCAATCCTATCAGAAGGTGACTTGTCTTATGTCTGTTTCTGAAGAGCAGTGGGTCTGGCACAGGAGATTAGGTCATGCTAGTTTGAGAAAGATCTCTCAAATTAACAAACTGAATCTTGTCAGAGGACTTCCTAATCTGAAATTCCAATCAGATGCTCTTTGTGAAGCATGTCAGAAGGGCAAGTTCTCCAAACCTGCATTCAAGTCTAAGAATGTTGTTTCTACCTCAAGGCCATTAGAACTCTTGCACATTGATCTGTTTGGACCAGTCAAAACAGCATCTGTCAGAGGAAAGAAATATGGATTAGTCATCGTAGATGATTATAGCCGCTGGACATGGGTAAAATTCTTGAAACACAAGGATGAGACTCATTCAGTGTTCTTTGATTTCTGCATTCAGATTCAATCTGAAAAAGAGTGTAAAATCATAAAGGTCAGAAGTGATCATGGTGGTGAATTTGAGAACAAATCCTTTGAAGAATTCTTCAAAGAAAATGGTATTGCCCATGATTTCTCTTGTCCTAGAACTCCACAGCAAAATGGGGTTGTAGAACGAAAGAATAGGACTCTTCAAGAAATGGCCAGAACCATGATCAATGAAACCAATATGGCTAAGCATTTCTGGGCAGAAGCAATAAACACTGCATGCTATATTCAGAATAGAATCTCTATCAGACCTATTCTAAATAAGACTCCCTATGAATTGTGGAAGAATAGAAAGCCTAACATTTCATATTTCCATCCTTTTGGATGTGTATGCTTTATTCTGAACACTAAAGATCATCTTGGTAAGTTTGATTCCAAAGCACAAAAATGTTTTCTTCTTGGATATTCTGAACGCTCAAAAGGCTACAGAGTATACAATACTGAAACATTGGTTGTAGAAGAATCAATCAATATCAGGTTTGATGATAAGCTTGGTTCTGAAAAACCAAAGCAGTTTGATAATTTTGCAGATTGTGATATTGACATATCAGAAGTTGTTGAGCCAAGAAGCAACGCATCAGAAGCTCAACCTCTCAGAAGCAAAGAATCGGAAGATCAAGTATCAGCTTCTCTGGAGGATCTAAGCATTTCTGAAGAACCATTTGTCAGAAGATCATCCAGACTCATCTCTGGTCATTCAGAAGATGTCATTCTTGGAAAGAAGGATGATCCAATCAGAACAAGAGCATTCCTTAAGAACAATGCAGACTGTCAATTAGGTCTTGTATCTTTGATCGAGCCAACTTCTGTTGATCATGCTCTAGAAGATCCAGACTGGATAATTGCTATGCAAGAAGAACTGAATCAGTTTACAAGGAATGATGTTTGGGATCTTGTTCCTAGACCAGATGGATTCAATATAATTGGTACAAAATGGGTCTTCAGAAACAAGCTCAGTGAGAAAGGAGAAGTGGTAAGGAACAAAGCCAGACTGGTGGCTCAGGGTTATAGTCAGCAAGAAGGAATTGATTATACAGAAACCTTTGCACCAGTGGCCAGGTTAGAATCTATTCGTCTATTAATTTCTTTTGCCACTCAACATAACATCACTCTCTATCAGATGGATGTTAAGAGTGCCTTCTTAAATGGTTATATAGATGAAGAAGTTTATGTCCATCAACCTCCTGGTTTTGAAGACTCTATGTCTCCTAATCATGTTTTTAAACTTAAGAAATCATTGTATGGATTGAAACAGGCTCCCAGAGCTTGGTATGAACGCTTAAGTTCTTTCCTTCTGGATAATGATTTCACTAGAGGAAAAGTGGACACTACTCTCTTCTGTAAAACCTTTGAAAAGGATATTTTAATTTGTCAAATATATGTGGATGATATTATTTTTGGAACATCTAATGCTACACTTGGAAAGGAGTTTGCTAAGTCTATGCAGGCTGAGTTTGAAATGAGCATGATGGGAGAACTCAAGTATTTCCTTGGAATACAAATAAATCAAACATCAGAAGGAACATATGTTCACCAAACCAAGTATGTGAAGGAACTTCTGAAGAAGTTTAATCTTCTGGACTGCAAAGAAGCCAAAACTCCTATGCATCCAACATGCATCCTAGGTAAGGATGAGGTAAGTAAGAAGGTAGATCAGAAGTTATACAGAGGTATGATTGGATCTCTTCTATATCTGACTGCTTCTAGACCTGACATTCTGTTCAGTGTTTGTTTGTGTGCTAGATTCCAATCAGATCCTAGAGAATCTCATTTAACTGCTGTTAAGAGAATTCTAAGATATCTGAAAGGTACTACTAATGTTGGTTTAGTTTACAGAAAATCTAAAGAATACAACTTAGTAGGATTCTGCGATGCTGATTATGCTGGAGACAGAATTGAAAGAAAAAGTACTTCAGGAAGTTGCCAATTTCTTGGAAGTCACTTAATCTCCTGGTACAGCAAGAAGCAAGCAACCATTGCTCTATCAACCACAGAAGCAGAATATGTCGCAGCTGCTGGTTGTAGTACACAGATGCTCTGGATGAAAAGTCAGTTAGAAGATTATCAGATATTTGAGAGTAACATTCCTATACTTCTGTGATAATACTTCTGCTATATGTTTATCTAAGAATCCCTATTCTTACATTCAAAAGCTAAACATATTGAGATAAAACATCATTTCATAAGGGGACTATGTTCAGAAGGGTGTCCTATATCTTTAAACTTTGTTGATACAGACCATCAATGGGCTGATATCTTTACAAAACCCCTAGCTGAAGATAGGTTTAAGTTCATTCTGAAGAACATCAGTATGGATTTATGCCCAGAATGAGAAGGATGAGAAGTTCTCATGTATGGAGTATCTTCTGAAATGATCATGTGGAACATTTTTCTTAATCAGAAGTTCTGATTGTTGATTCTTTTAGAAATTATGATTCGGTTATTACTAACGTTTCATATGTCTAAGTTGATTCAGAACCTCTTTTAAAGCAAAACAGCTGTCACTAGCTATTCTAGAAGATGAACACGTGTTCACTCTATTTTGACAAGCATGCGTGCAGTTGATGAGACGCCGCCCTAGGTAACTATGCAAATCATTTCAAATATCACGTTTTACCCTAACGTCACTCAACATTAAATGCATTTGATTCTCTATGTTTCTGTAATCGTGTTCATTCAGAAACATATTGCATTTTATTTCAAATTCGTGACTATATAAACTCATTCCCATAACATTTCATCTCTTTACATTCTCTCTCTTTGTTCGTTGTCTCTTTTTGTTCATCTCTCTCTCATTTTGCATAAACCCTAGTTACTAAACCTGAATCTCAGTGTGAATCCATGGCTTCATCTTCGAATGTTCAACACAAGGTATCATCGCAACATCAAGTTCAACAAAAGAGATATGCTTTTACTCCTTTGAAGTCTTGTTTTGATTCCTCTTAATGAACTGGAAGTTCTCTGCGAAACAATGGTGGATTTTGAAAACCTTATGGCACATGATTTCAAAACCAAAACTACAATGCTGGTACAAGAATGGTCAAACTACTTTGAAAGGTTGATTGGACCAGTTTATCCTATATTGGTTAAGCAATTCTGGACACATGCAACGGTTAAGTCAACTGCCATTATCTCCTTCGTGTTAGGGCATGAAGTTGTTGTGATTGAGAAACTGATAAGGAAACTGTATGGTCTTGATGGTTTGGATGGAATCACTAGTGCTCTTCATGGAAGAACTGATTGGGATAAAGTGATCGAGAGTTGTTTACTTCTAGTGTCGCCTCTCCTTTCACTACTGCCTTGAAGCCTTCCTACAGAGTATGGGCTGAGATCATTCTGGGATCTCTCTATCATAGAAAAAACATCAAGTGCTGCTACCTTTGTCAACCAGGATCAGAAGTATATATTATTCTGCATTGAAAAAGGCATGAGAGTTAATCTACCACACATTCTTTTTCATCATCTGAAGACTAATATTGAAGAATCAAGAGATGAAGAACTTCAGAAGTATCCCAAACTCAAGAAGAATAATATCCCTTTGGGAAGGATGATTTCAGATATTTTGATTGAGAGTGGCTTGATAGATGTTCTGAGAACAGTTGGCCCATCTAAGAACTTAACTACTATCCAAGGGGTTATTCTGAATGCTCAGACTCTAAAAAGGATGCAACTGATTGAAGAATTCACCACTCCTTCAATAATGTTTCCAGATATTCTGACCAGAAAAACTCATGTTGTGAGTTTCTCTCACATGTTCAAAGAGGAGCTAGACAAATCTGTCAAACGTCATCTGAAGTCATGCGTTTTAGCTCAAACTTCTGTTGATCCTGCTTGGATTCGAGGAAGAACTCTTCCATCTCTGGATGAGTTAAGAAAGAAAGAAAAGAAGAAAGAAAAGAAACTGAGGAGAAAGGCCACAGAAGAAGGCCCTGATTCTAAGCAAGCAAAGAAGCAGAAGAAACCCAAAGAGTCTCTCAAACCTAAAGGAAATGATGAACAGCTTGAGAAGCTCATTCATAAAATTTACCATTCTTCTGACCGTCCCTCTCAGAAAAAGCCTCCTCCTTCTGTCACTCCATCTTCTTCCATAACCACAAACAGAAACCAACCACTTCTTTCTACACCTCTTCTAAACCCTCAACCACAAAATGCTACCTCTCCCCTTCTTCCTTCTTAAAATATTCTCTCCAACACCTCCACCACAGATTCTTCATCTTCTACCACCCCTGCTTTGTTCTCAAGAGAATCAAAACCCTATAGTCTTCTTTACCCTGACTTTTGTTTCACTTACAATCCTCTTGAACCCTCTATTAATGCTTGCTATGACTTGTTGTTGAATAAGGTCAAAACTGGATTGGAGACTCTGAAAGCTGCTCATGAGTCTAATATGGATCATGTTACTACTCGCAGAGTGTGGAAAATTTTCAAGAAGGATATTCAGACTGACTTTCTAAACATCCAGAAGATATGCTTGGCTGAAAGTACTAGATCTTCTAGCTACTTTTTGGATTTAGATGATGGTAAGTACTATCATCCCATCAGAAGCTGGAAATCCCTTGAAGAGAAGGAATTCAGTGATGAGCTCGAGGAAGTGCATCCACTTGCTATGGTTGTGTGGAAGCCTCATTACAATGTTCTGACTAGAGACTTTCAGTCAATATTCAACTGGCTAAGGGAGAACCCCTCTGAGAAAGCGCCAAATATGGTATATCCAGAAGTTGAATACCCATCAGAACCTTCTGCTCCTACATCTCCAAAGAATTTAGCTAAAATTCTTCAGGCTTTAGAGAATTCTGAAGATGAAATCCCTTCTCCTGTGTTTGCTGAAGCTGATGCTGGAAATCAAGATTCTGAAACTCAAGATGTTGAGAATCATCCTGCTATGCAACCTCCTCTTAAGAAAAATCAGCTGATGTTCTCATGGTCGATGCTGCTGCTGAGACTCCTCTTCTGGACAATAGCTTTGATGCTTCTTCTGCTGGACCTTCTGTTATGATGAACACCATGAAGGCTCTTCAATAGAATCAAGCTGATCTTGCTTCTCGTCTGGACAAGCATGAGAATACTCACCAAGAATTCAGATCTTTTATGAAGATGCAGACAGAAAGCACTGCTGAGATTCAAAACCTTCTAGCCAAGATAGCTTCTAAGCTAGGCTAGTCGTAGTGTGTCTTAGTCTTAGATGTTTTCTTGTTTCTTGCATCTGTTTCTTGCATCTGCTTCTATCCCTCGTGTACTTCTAATATTTTGTTAATCAATGAAATATTATCTTCTTCACTTATGTTGTTTTATCATCTGAATCTTTTTAATACTTTTTGATGTTATGACAAAAAGGGGGAGAAACATGATAATTGATTTGGTTTATTATATCAGTTGCTGGGATTAAGTCTCAACATTCCTAACATTATTTGCAAGTTCTATGTTTTTGAGATTTTTTTGCAGGATTGAAGATATTCTGAAAAAGCTCAACATGAGAAGCAAATACATAGGAAAAGCAATTCTATAAAGAAGCATGTTCTTGGAAAATTGAAGCAAGCTTAGTGCTGTGAAGCTTCAAGATCAGAAGCAAGAAGGATGTTCTGATATTCTCGTGGCAGAATATGCTCTGATACATTTTCTTCTCTCATATGCTCTGATACATGCTACTTATTAAGAATCTATCAAGAATGATTTGATATATGCTATTCATTAAGAATGCTCTGATACATTCTTGATTCTGATATTTTTTGTCTAGTATGTTCTGAAACATTTCAGGATGTGAAGATGCTCTGATGATGCTGTCGCGGGCGAAAAATCGTTTTTTGTGTTCCTCTTTTTTGTGGATGAGACACCTGATGCCTTCTTTGGGCTCGAGTGCTCAAAAAAATGATTTTTCTTTTGTACCGACCAAACTTTTTATTATTTCCAAAGGAGGAAAAGGAAAAAAGCTGCAATAACCTAAAAGTGGGGGGAGAGATCTTTGGGTAAGAGGGTTGGTTATACGAAGGGAAGGTATTAGCACCCAACGTATCTATAGTACTCTATAGGTTTCTTTGTTATGTTTTATTCCATTCTTGTTTTGGTGGAGGTTCTTGTGAGAAGGAGGTGGGACCTAAGGTGTTTGTTTGATTATGCTCGCAAAGATCATCGCGATCCTCTGCATACATATCCCCTAAAGGGAATCAGAGCATCTGTAGCTCGGGGTCTACGGGTGCTAAGGTTTGAATGGTTTTTTTTTTTGTTTTGTTTTGCTCGCCAAGGATCGACCTTGTGCCTACGTATTCTCAAAGGGATGTTGAGAAAGTCAGAGCAATCGTAGTTCCCACTTATGCTAGTGGAAGCAAAGAAAAAATAGACAAATGTCGTCTAAATGCTAGATGTATCTAATCTATATCATCACATACATCTGTTTGTTTTTGTTTGAAAATCTTTTCATTATAAGCCCGGGGCCATGCCACTTAGGGTGCTTAGAATGATAAAGATGTTTTTGTTTGTTTAACCAGCCTTGTGGCAAAAGTTTTAATGAAGTCAGCCTTGTGACAAAAACTTTAATTAATCAGCCAGCCTTGTGGCAAAAGTTTTCAATGAAGTCAGCCTTGTGACAAAAACTTTGATTAATCATCCAGTACGGTGGTAAAACAGTTTGATTGATTAGCCAGCCTTGTGGCAAAAAGAAATTTGATTGATTAGCCAGCCTTGTGGCAAAAAAGTTTGATTGATTGATTGTTTGTGATGATATATAAGAGATACTCCTAGCATAGAGATGAAAAATGTCTAATCTCCTAGGGTATTTTGTTTTGGATATTGGGGATGCTTATAAGAAGCCCGTGGGTCCTTGTACGAAGCCCAAGAGG